>NC_092238.1:30116902-30119402 GCF_036320965.1 Panulirus ornatus | reverse complement strand
AGGAAGGTGGAGAGTTTGGGGTCTAAATCCTGTGGGGTTCCTGGTGCTGACGTGGTGCCTCGGGTCGACATGGTGAGGCAGGGTAGTGTAGTGCAGAGGCAGTACAAGGAGCAGGGTAGAGGGCAGTACAATGCAGGGAGCAGGGCATGTAGGGACGATGTATACCAAGGCACAGTGAATAAAGGCGAGTACGTACAAGGCTGAAAACACATGAGAGCGAGTGTGTATACAAAGGGAGGAAACAGTAGACACCAGGATGGCTGACTGAGAGGCTTATACGAGTACGAGTTACGAGCAGCGTCGTTTGGAAGGCTTCTCCGCTGTATCGAAAAATCATCTGGAGGAATTTGGCGTCTTCTCAACTACACCATATCTCCATGAACACAAAGAGGCCATGTCAGGTCGTCTTTACGGCTTCCTTACCAATCCTTATAGACTCTGGAGACGACCCGGTCCGACAGAGCGCAGGGCGATGACTCTGTGTATGTCTTCTGGACGAATGTTAATCAGTAGGAGACTAGTATAGACAGCTCTCCATCTCCAACTGTTGCGTCTTACGCACGATGGCACTGTCCTTGCTTATGATGGCCTGGCTTTTGCCCTGAAACCTTTAGGATTGGGACAAAGGCCAAATCATCGCACGTAAGGGTCGTACCGCCGTGCTCAAGGGTCGTACTGTCGTGTTCAGTGGTCGTAACGTCGTGTTCAGGGGCCGTAACGTCGTGTTCAGGAGTCTGATACGCAGCCAACCAGAGCTACAGGCATTGCTGTTCTTGGGACCGTAAGAAAGATTCCAGAAGAGATCCCCAAAGTTTCCAAACATGGTCCCAAAGGATCCCAGACACGATCCCCAAAGGTCGTACTCACATCTACCCCCATCGTTTCGCTCAAGGCCATATGCCATCTAACACTGAACTTTCTCTCTATGACCTGGACGTACACGACTTATCATATGCCAGAACACTGCAACTGTTCACTTTAACTGTTCTTCAAGCGTTCCTCCTACCTGACGTTTCTCCTCAACAGCTTCACTCAAGAGAAGAGACGCTCACCGTCAGTAGAAGTGATCTCAAAAATAACAAATGCGGATGTCAGAAAGAACATAAGCTTGCTGTTCAGAAATCATCATCAGTCTCTGCTCTGTGGAAAGCAGGAACGGTCAAGCTTTTAAGAACTTCTCATAACTTTGTAACTACACGAATAACCATCGCTGTAACTAGCAGGTTATGGGAGCACCGGTTGTAGTTACTGATGGTTATAACCTCCCTCTATTTATACAGAGCTGGAGGGAGGAGGAGTTCTGTGGAAAATAACGATCGCGGTGGAGCGCTTGGAGCAGCAGCCATCCCAACTTGTGCCTGGGCTGTGCTAACTAACCCCCAAGCCTCCTCAGCTCCCAGTAGCGTACACTAATGGACCACTCTATCCCTCCCATGTGTGTGTGTCTGTGTCCGCTGAGGTCCGCATCCCACATCGCCCTTCCACTCCCCGCAGCCCGGCGCTACCCACGCCGTCCCCTTCACAGACTTCAGTGGGATGATCTCGCAAGGACGAGACGGCCATATGATCACATCGCATCAAAGACCACGCCGTGCCTCATCCCTTCCACCTGATATGAACACACACACACACACACACACACACACACACACACACACACACACACACACACACACATATATATATATGATATTCGTAAACCATCATATACTCGTTATATCACCGAGGAATACAGCACTAGACGATATAGGACGACAATGTTGCCAGTCTCAGTAGATGGACCCGACACAACTATATCCTATACTATCATACGACAAGCAATATCGCCAACGAGATATACGAGACGACCAAATATTCACACACACACAGACATCTTGAGTGAAACGACATCACAAATGCCTTCATGAAAGGCGAGTAATGAGATGACTGATTATATTATTCATAGAATTAAAGTAACCATACTTAGAACTATGGTGGAACGAACGGTTCAAAGATAACTGGGATATTTGAGGAAAGTGACCAGCGATATTCTCATCCGCACGCGTGAGAGGAATATCGCTCTGTCGTCGATATTCAGAAGATTATTCGCGGTGATTCATGAGGGATTAGAATGGATAGAAACTTTGTAAACAGTGCTATAAATCATCTCATTGTTGATTAGATGATAAAGAAGTATTGAAGTTAGAAAGTTCAATATATTGTTATGATAATGATAAAGTAATAATGGTAATAAAAACAATGATAACAATAACAACAACAATATTGATAATAATAATAACAATGATAATAATAATAATAATAATAATAATAATAATAATAATAATAATAATAATAATAATAACAATAATGATAATAATGATAATAATGAGGAAGAAGAACAATAATAATAATATGAAGAACAATGATAATAATAATAATGATAATAATAAACTGGGAGACATATAGACAGATATTGATGACAGTGTAATAAATAAGTAATAAAAATAGCCAAAAAGTCATA
>NC_092238.1:30094402-30111902 GCF_036320965.1 Panulirus ornatus | reverse complement strand
AGACAAACTGACAAACAGACACACAGGTAATTCCGAACAGACGTATTTAGAAGAATAAACAATAAACCGAAGAACATTGCCTCTTGCGACCCAGTTACCTGTCTTGTTCCCGTGGGCCCGCCCTGCCTCCCCTGCCGTCCATACAATAGCCATCACAGTGGGAGCCGTGGGCGGGGTGCAGGGGAGCCAGGCCCAGGCCAGCAGGGCAGGGTCATCCTGACGTTTGATTACACACAGGAATCACTCAGACGTGGCGACAGCCTCCATCCCGGTACTGCTCTTGCCTCCAGCACTATATATATATAGATAGATAGATAGATAGATAGATAGATAGATATATATATATATATATATATATATATATATATGTATATATATATATATATATATATATATATATATATATATATATATATATATATATAGAGAGAGAGAGAGAGAGAGAGAGAGAGAGAGAGAGAGAGAGAGAGAGAGAGAGAGAGAGTACCGCCCACGTATTCCCTGCGCGTTGTCGAAGGCGACTAAGGGGGGCGGGAGCGGGTGGCTGGAAATCCTCCCTTCCTGTATTACTTTCCTAAAGGAACGGAGCGAGAAGCCAAGTGAGGAATTTTGCCTCTAAGGCACAGCCATATGTTCCTGCCGCTACCTCGCTCACGCGGGAAATGGCGAGCACGTACGAAAAGATAAATATATGAAATCAAAGAGCTGCTGAAGAACAGCTAGGACCACTGTGAGTCAAACCCACCTGATAACTCCTTAACCTCACTTGACCTTACGTGATCCATCCCTCCCCCCCGCCCCACCACATACACACACACACACACACACACACACACACACACACACACACACACACTTGACCTGGTTTCTCCTGGAATGAGAATATTCTAGAAAGTTATGAACATCTTCGTCTCTGGAATCATAATTAATAAATCCCCCCCCCCCCCCCACCTCCTCCTCCCTCCCTCAACCCCTCCAGAAAAAAAGAAGAAAAAAAGATTGAAAGAAAAAGAAAGAAAGCTCGATTCAGCCTTACTTCATGAATATGAAATATGGTGATGAGAACTTAATTCATACAACATAAACAACTTTGCTCCCGAATGCGAGATAATGTACACAAGACTTGCCCCCCCTTCCCCTCCAGAGGGTAAGGAGTTCTGGATATGTTTGGCGCGGGGCTGGAAGGGGCTGGACCCGTGGGATAGGAGCAGGAATTAAGGGGGGTTGGGGGCAGTTTGATGGAACGATTGCGGAAGAGAAGAATGGAAAGGGATGAGGAGCGCCAGCGTGAAGCGGGTATTGTGGCACGCCATATATAGCAGCGCCCTCTTTATGAAATGCTCATCTGCGTAAGATGAACTAACATACTTAGGTGCAAGTGTGACGCCGCGTATTGCGTAAGACTTCAACCTTTCCCTCGGATCTAGGAGAGACATTTAACCCCTCCATCGGATCTCGGAGAGACATCTAACCCTTCCATCGGATCTAGGAGAGACATTTAACCCTTCCATCGGATTTAGGAGAGACATTTAACCCATCCATCGGATTTAGGAGAGACGTAAACCCTTCCATCGGATCTAGGAGAGACATCTAACCCTTCCATCGGATCGAGGAGAGACGTAAACCCTTCCATCGGATCTCGGAGAGACGTAAACCCTTCCATCGGATCTCGGAGAGACGTAAACCCTTCCATCGGATCTCGGAGAGACGTAAACCCTTCCATCAGATCTCGGAGAGACGTAAACCCTTCCATCGGATCTAGGAGAGACGTAAACCCTTCCATCGGATCTAGGAGAGACATAAACCCTTCCATCGGATCGAAGAGAGACGTAAACCTTTCCATCGGATCTCGGAGAGACGTAAACCCTTCCATCGGATCTAGGAGAGACATAAACCCTTCCATCGGATCTAGGAGAGACGTAAACCCTTCCATCGGATCTAGGAGAGACATAAACCCTTCCATCGGATCTAGGAGAGACATTTAACCCTTCCATCGGATCTCGGAGAGACATCCACATCCAAAACACTCAATCGAACGTCATCTCTCCCGACGAGCGACGAGACAGCACACGAGTAGAGTCGTGGCAGGCAAACAGTCAGTCTCTCTCCCTTTATCTCAACCATATTTTAAGAGCTTACTTAAAAAAGAGAAGATCCTAAATTGAGGACAGCATCAACCTCAACCATACAGCAATATCAAAGCAGCAGCAACTTCAGGGTTTTTTAACTTACACTGCAAAGTGTATAAAAGTAAGGAAAGTACCACCAAATATGTAGTAGATTAATAGAGTAACATAACAGCGCTATACAATCACTACATAGACATGTAGATATGACTCTATGCTACGTATACCACGATATTAATCTCTCTCTCTCTCTCTCTCTCTCTCTCTCTCTCTCTCTCTCTCTCTCTCTCTCTCTCTCTCTCTCTCTCGCCCACAAAGAAGCACTCAAAACCCCCACAGAAATGTCAGTAAGCCACTGGCCTGACCCTCCACCTATGTAGATCACCTTTACTTACACTGATTTGATCTACCCTGATACTCTCTCTCTCTCTCTCTCTCTCTCTCTCTCTCTCTCTCTCTCTCTCTCTCTCTCTCTCTCTCTCTCTCTCTCTCTCTCTCTATCTCTCCCCCGAGAGCACGGATCTCTTGTCATTCCAGCGAGATGCCGTCGCTTCTGGAATCATAATTCGAATTCCAGGGATGATTCCAACTCTGCCGTCCTGCCTTGCGTATCAAGACGACTGGAAGAACTAATTTACATACACAGAAGAGAAAGAAATCGTGTTCTGGCATGGATGTGTTGCAGGCGTTTTTTTTCGGAAGAAGGAAGAGAGATTCTCGAGGGATAATGAGCGAAGGAAGGAAAGAAGGGATGGAAGTGTAGGGTGGGGCGGGGCGGGCTATACATAGGGTTGGTGAAATGCCGAATACCTGGCATCTTTTTCACCCTCCCAAATGGAATGTTAATTAATGCAAAAGATCTAATTGAATGTGGATAATCAGCTGCATATTTCATGAGGTCTCCCTCAACCCCACAGGCCTAACCTGGGATTTCAGGTTTAGTTGGGAGTGGAGCACGGCGCGAGGTCGTCCCTCTCTTGCCGTGGAGGAGGAGGTGGTGGTGGTGGTGGTGGTGGCCGTCGTCCACGACCCTACGTCGTAATGGAAGCTGTGACGACCTTCAATATCAAGGAGCAGACACACACACACACACACACACACACACTAAAACGATAGCTCATATTTTTCTGGAACATACACAGGTGTTACCGGACTCCGCCTGCAGGTGGCGACCACCGCAGGCAAAAAAGTTACCTCGGACGAGGTTACGTCGTCGTCAGGCGTGGAAGAAGACATTTCTGCCCCAGGGTAGTTCACCTTCAACCTGCGCAGCTTCGAAGATGGAAGGACCAAGTAGTAAGGTACCTAGTGTTATACAACCAAACTCACTCTCTCTCTCTCTCTCTCTCTCTCTCTCTCTCTCTATATATATATATATATATATATATATATATATATATATATATATATATATATATATATATATATATATATATATAAGATATTGCTCTATAAAGTTGAAGGACCGAGCCATCACACTGCATTATGGTGGTGTTATACCACGCGGTGTGACACTCCTGCACCGTCAGAGGGCGTCACGCCTCCGTCACGTTACGCTATGTAGCGATCCTGGGGCACCGGGCAACGTGAGACTCCCGCGCCACGTTAGCACAACCGACGAGGAAAAGTTAAGCAGGAAATACTGGAGGGAAAATCGAGTTGGCTTATTCCACTCGCTCTTCGTCTTGCCCATATCTTACCCAATTTTCCTCCTTCGCTTGCCCTAAACTACCACTTAGCTCTTTTCTTATAACCACTTCCACAATTTTTCTTTCGTTTTTTCTTATCTTTATCCCATATCTCTCTCTATATATATATTCCCTCTCTGTACCTCTTCCTTTTCCCTGTTCTCTTCACATGGCTTTTATGAGCTCGCCTTCCTCCTGCATACCGCTCCCTCTCCCGCGGCCACGCACCGCAAGGCACGAATCCTACACTCTTCTCTCTCTAGCGTCTCGGTGTGTTAGTGCGGTGGTAGTGCGGCAAACACGATGCCAAACAAGAAGAGGAGACTGGTGTTCATGGCTTTGCTCTGCATGACGGTGAGAACCTGCCCCTGTCTATGTCTTTCCGTCTGTCTGGCCACTGTCTTTCTGTCTCTGTACCTCACCCGTCAGTGTCCGTCTAACTATCTGTTTGAACGACTAAGTGCCTTGTTTGCCTCCTACTTTGTCTCGTGGACACCTTTTGTGTCTACGGCTTATCGAAACTGCCTATACGCTTAACTAGTTGTCGACCCTATATGCATGCTGGCCTGTCTGCTTGTTTGCCTGTCCTACCAGCTTGTTTACCTTGCTACCCTACTTGCTTGCTTACCTTTTTGCTCAGCAGCTTGGGTGTTCTTCACGTTGGCATCCGTGTCTCTATGTAACCGCTCGTTTGACTGAACAGCTTGTCTGCATATACTACCTCCCTGCCTAACCGGCTTGTCTGGGTCTCTCTGTCCACCTACCTATACATACCTGTTTATCTGTCTACCTCCTCCTCCCCATCCCTGCTTGTTGCCTGTCCTCTCTCCCTGTACCTACATCATCGACGTCTCCGTCTCCTGGAAGGTGTGGCTAATGCTTGCGTTGCGCGACGGGGCAGGAACGGCCGACGGCGATGATGACGAGGTGGCAGACGACACAGACGAAGAGTTCCAGGGCGAGGCTCCGGGGACCCCTGGAGTACAACGACGCTGGGCTGCTCTCGGTCGTACGCGAGAGGTACCTCACGCCTCCCTCCCACCTCCCATACGCCCTCCAGAGGGAGCGGAGGGATTCTGACGCCGTGGCGTACAACAGCTACATCGCCCTGGACCCAGCTTACGTCCCCCTGCAGAAGCTATTGCTGAAGGTGAGGTGATCGAGGGGAGACGGGAGGTCGCCCCGGTAGGGATGGGAACGACACTCTATCCCCGATCTCTTATCCTTCGCTTCCCATCTATCCTATACGCGTCCCTTCCATCTGTCGTCAATCCTCACGCCGATCCATCTATCCTATACGCGTCCCTTCCATCTGTGGTCTATCCTCACGCTGATCCATGCCAACCTATCCCAGGGGTTGTGTTTTCTCCGATCTTAGCCTATCCTCAGGCCTCTCCGTCCTACCAGTCTTTGATTCTGTCTATTCATACCTCAAATATCATTACTTTTCTAACTCAGGGTAAAAATCGCTGGCCGGCGTGGTTACAGAGAGGAAAAATAATTCAATACGAGTGGGAGAGATCAGAATGATTGATATCAGTGGGGGTCTGTGAAGAAGAGAAAAACCATATATCTTTTTTTCCCCGAATGTGTGCCCATCTGGACGTAAATACATGTCTACGAAACACATACGTCACACACACACACACACACACACACCCACATGTCCGTTTACGGAACACACACACAGACACACACACACAAACACACACACACATACGCACACACACCCACATGTCCGTTTACGAAACACACACACACACACACACACACACATATCCGTTTACGAAACACACACACAGACACAGACACACACACACACACACACACACACACACAAACACACCCACATGTCCGTTTACGAAACACACACACAGACACACACACACACACACACACACACACACACACACACACACACATGTCCGTTTACGAAACACACACACAGACACATACACACACACACACATACACACAGACACACTCACATGTCCGTTTACGAAACACACACACAGACACACACACACACACACACACACACACAAACACACCCACATGTCCGTTTACGAAACACACACACAGACACACACACACACACACACACACACACACATACACACAGACACACTCACATGTCCGTTTACGAAACACACACACAGACACACACACACACACAAATACACACAGACACACCCACATGTCCGTTTACGAAACACAGACACACACACACACACATACACACAGACACACCCACATGTCCGTTTACGAAACACACACACAGACACCCACACACACACACACAGACACACACACACACACACACGTGCGTACAAACGTGAGTATGCGTACGTTGTTCTGCGTTACTGTCTCTCTAGGTCGCGTCTGATTCACGACTCTCCCCTGCCAGGTGTTTGAGGGCGTGAGAGACGGGTTCTTCGTGGAGGCCGGAGCGGTGGATGGCGAGTTCCTATCCAACACCCTGCTACTGGAGCTCCGCCAGGGATGGACGGGCCTGCTGGTCGAACCAGACGGGGACATGTACCGCAACCTCCTGCAGCGGCACAGGAAGGCTTGGTCGAGCCACTCGTGCCTCTCCCCACGCCCCTACGCCTACAGGGAGATCCTCATCAAGTACAGTGCCAACCCTGACACGGAGCCTGGGGTCAGCATGTACGCCAGGGGTCACGGTGTCCTGTCTAGCCACGAGGGCGTGTCCCCGGGGATGGTAGTCAACGGGGACTCTGGCGTCGACCAGCCTCTGTACGAGTGGGTGCAATGCCTGCCCCTGGCTTCCCTCCTGCTGGCACTCAACACCTCCCACGTGCACCTCGTGTCGCTCGACGTGGAGGGCGCCGAAACGCACATCCTCCGATCCTTCCCCTGGCACAGCATTACCGTCGACGTCTGGCTGGTGGAGCACATCACAGCGAAGGCTACCACCCCCGGTGACGACCGCAGCCGCGCCACTCACAACCACAACGCCACCCACGCAAACGGGGACACAGTCCATCACTCCTCCGACAACCACGCCACCAACACCGTCACCGCCGCCGAGGGGCCTCGCCAGCGGCAACGACCCGACCTGCAACGTGAGGGTCGTGATGTCGAGTTCGTAGACTTCTTCTCGTCCAAGGGTTACGTGCTGTATCCTTCAGACACAGCAAGTCTGCTGGACAACTACCTCTTCATCAGGCGTAACTCTAGTGTGTACAAGGCGGAGTTCGATGACGTTGGACAGAGTAGAAATGCCGTGTTGAACAGGTGAATAATACAGGTGGCATCATGTAGAATACTGTATCGAAATCTATTTCATAGTCGCTGAAATACATTAGAGTTCATTAGAACTAGATTAAGTTAACTGTGGCGCGAGGTGACGGAAAAAAGTTAAAAGTTATCGTTTTATATCTTACGACTCTCGTAACGTTACCTGGACACTTGCTGCTCTCATAAGATGTAAACAGCAGGTAGCCACATTCTGGATGAAGTGAAAAAACGTTCAGTTGTCATTCATGTCAGGAGAGATGACCGCTCTGCCATGTTAAAGTAACGAGTTAGAATGATGAACTGCATCATGAAATTGGGCCCGTTGAAGTTAGCATTATTCAACATCATGCAAATATATTACCATGCAGTGATATCATACATGATAAATGAACACTTCATAAAACTGTACACGAAAAATAAACGTGTTATATGTTGCACAATGAATTAACATTTTACCAGACTGTGCCCAGTAGATTAACATGTTATGCCGTGCAATAAATCAAAGTTTCATAGGACTGAAAGCCATAGATATGCATTCTATGTTATTCTCAATAAACCAACATGTTATATGGTGTCTCACACAAACCTCACCTCCTTGTCCTACGCCGCAAGGTCGGTTCACTTTCCCCCTCTTCTATAGTGCATTTCTTTGGTTTTTGCTCCCGAGAGTTGGCTGGTTGTGTGCCCCCTACCACTTCTTAGACCCCACATTACTAGGCAAGCTGCTGCTCACATGATTACTGTGTGGCCGTTGGCAACTCAAGGGTGGGCCGTTTTGATAACTGTTTCTTCCCCTACACCTCGAAGCTTTGGAACTCTCTACCTTCTCAGGTCTTCCCCAGTCACTATGACCTGGCACTTTTTAAAGGACATGTTTTTCACTTCCTCCAAAATTCGTAAATACATTCCCTTGTCTTTTCTTTTCCCTTTCATAATTCTGTCTATATTCCAATTAAGGCCCGGCCTTGATGTGAACTTTTCTCTGTGATTAGAGCCTTCAAACATATAAAGAAATATCATCAAAGTTAACAGAATATACGACCTGGATTTTCCAATTATCAATAGAAAAAAAAAGTATAAACTTGTGACAAATGAGCTTCATGATTAAATCTGTCACTCATACGAAACATAAGTGAATGGATGAAATAATGATTCATTGTTATTCACATCGAAAGCAAAACAAGCTATTAGGACAGTGAGTGAATGGTTGCTAGTTCAAGAGGGAGAACTGAGTGTATAATTTTGTGAAACAGTTATTGAAAACATGAATGAGAGAGAGGGACAGTCAATACCTGAATAACTGGGTGTGACTGAACAGGTGAATGAATGGCGAGGTGAGGAAGTTGGACAGGAAATGAATAAGTTAATCGGTGAATAAGTTGGTGACGATTTCAGCCACTGTTGGACAGACTAAATAACTTAGTCGAGAAAAAGAAATGTAACAATGAAATATACAAATCATTCATTGAATAAACACGGAGATGAAAGAGCGAAAAGTCAATTATTAATTGATGAAATGAAACTGGGGTTATGATAAGGGAATATATCGTCGGACAAATAACGTCGAAAATCAATAGATCCAGTATGCAAATCCCGCCCAAGTGGCTCATTATTCATGCGAGATGTTTAAATCATTCTACGTTTGCTGAAGCAACAGACTATCATTAGCGAATCGGCTGCTAGTATGTGGGTCATGGGAACAGAAAAATGAAAATAGATTGGCTCGATGATAATCATTCATCTCTGTTTGCCTTGAATCTCTCCTATTTTCTTCCATTCTTTTTTTTCTTTTTTTGGCGTTTCTGACCATGACTGCAGTCACATGCACCTGGTCGCGGCAGTCGGTCCACAGTCAACCTAGCTGTTCATCCAACCCTGGAGGTTGGCCGATATAATGGGTACGTGAATCACGCTAGGGTATATATATATATATATATATAATATATATATATATATATATATATATATATATATATATATATATATATATATACACTAATCCACCTTTGCAAAAGATACATGGAGAGGAAAACAGTCAAGACTAGACCCAGTAACTCCCACACTTGAGGAAAACGTCATTCCCTCCAGAAACAGCAGTTCACTCATTACCCTCACCATCAATCAGGGATAAGAATCAGGTCCCACCAGTTCAGGGCTGGCCGGGCTACTACGTAATTAGGTCTCCCTCAGAACTTCCCCCCCCCAAGCTCGCTAATCAGGGCCATTGTTATCGAAGTTACTCTGGGATCAGATAGCCAGACCGGCTGTCACTGATAAGAGTGATTCCCTTGTCAAGAGTATCCCAGAAGAAGACCTCTCGTGTTGGGTCAGGTTGAATCGAAGACCTTCGGAGGAGTCTGTGAGGAGGCCAGGGTGTGTGTACGGTAGGTAGACGCTGGCCGCCATCGGTCGGTGGGCGGCGGGCGGCGGGGTGGACGTAGACAGCGATCTACTACTACCGATCTACTACTACCGATCTACTTAAGAAAAAGGAATGATGTAATTAAGTCTCTCTCTCTCTCTCTCTCTCTCTCTCTCTCTCTCTCTCTCTCTCTCTCTCTCTCTCTCTCTCTCTCTGTGTGTGTGTACGAGTGCGTCTCTCTCTCTCTCTCTCTCCCTCCCTCCTCGGGGCTCAGTCTATTCTTGCTGTTTCGTTTAATTTGGTTTTAGTTTGGTCGTGTCGGCTCCGGGATGTCGGCCCCTAATTCCTCCCTCGGGTCCGGACTTACATCTCCTCAGAGGCTAATTCAATTCTAACTTTGCCCGACGCAGGACAGTGCGAGAATGAAATTTAGAGCGAGAAAGACAGGGAAAGAGAAGATCCTCCCTCCCCCTCCACACACACACACACACACACACACACACACACACACACACACACACGCACACACGCACAGATTCAGAGAAAGGAGGTCATTCGCTCCTAACCTCTTTCACATTCATGAGACAATCAACTCCATTTTAGACAACCAGAGGAGGTTGGATGGGACTGTGTGTGTGTGTATGTGTATCTGGCCGACGGTCAGAAGGCACTGACACACACACACACACACACACACACACACTACCACATAAGGAGGAGTGGTTAAAGATGATGGACCTTCGAGCGAGAATAAGGCAAGGGAGACTCCTTTACTGAGAGGGAACAAAGGATGCAGGCCAGAAGAACCTTGTCCACACGGTGTTGGAAGGGACGCATGTCACGAGGAACCTCGTCCATGCGGTATTGGTTCCCGTTGCCAGTGGTGTACTGCAGGACTTCCTCTTAGGACCACTGCACTTCTGGTTCTACGCAAAAACACTCGGCTAGAAGGACCTGGAGTGTTTACCACGAGATATCTGCGGTGCATTAGGCCAAAACTAGAACGTGCTTCCAGAATTTGGTCACCGCCACTACAGAAGCGTAGAGAGCTAACAGATACCCATAGGGAGGTCAACACATATTGTACTAGAATTAAGAAAGACGAGTTTTTTTGCGAGGTTAGACGCCATAGATTTCTTCGGCATGGGAGGAGAGAAAAGTAAGGGGTGGCCTGATTATGATCATCAAATTTCTGAATCCAGTTTGTAGACGTTAACAGTAAATAGACCTCCGAAAGGTGCAAGACTAGACCAAACAGAGTCCATAACATGGACTTAAAAAACTAGTTTTAAAAAAGACGTAAACAAGTACTTTTGATAGGATAAAGGTAGTGGATGAATGGATTAGAATGAAAACTGAGTGATGAAACTATGAATGCTGACTGCATAAAAGATTAAAAAGATGTATAATACACTTTGAGAGATGGGAGAAGGGAGGGGCCCACGGTTGTAAAACTCCCTCCGCCTACAGTAGACACACACACACACACATCAAAATGATTATCTGAGAGCTTTGTATCCTGTACAGATATCCAGCAAGCTTCCTTACTGTAAAGAATATGCATCAATTCCCTTCGGAACAATGATGCCATTGGAACAATGTTATTAATCAGCTTCTCATTTCCAAAACCAGAGACGGACGAACCCACAGAATATTACAACACAATAACATTAAATGATACAACACACAATTTCCCATCAAACATGTCATCATATAAACGTTTGTAATGTTATCATTTCGCGGTGTATGATGAAGTAAATTGTTGCAAGCGCCGTTTCGCTCACTGACGAATTAACACCAAATTAAAAGTGAACTTTCTGTCGCTCTTTCATCTAACATGGAAAGTCAATTCATCCCTGATCTTCTGCGTAATTCAATTCAATTCATCGCCATGAGATACGTTCATTTCAATCTAACAACCGACAGAAAACGAACAATTCGACAAACGTTTCATATCTGGGGGGGGGGGGGGGGGGGTCTGACGATCCATTTTCTTTCGTATTTCACCCTTCCCCCCCCCCCCCCCCCCACCCACATTACTGCAAAAGATGAACAGCGGAATTCAAACTGCGAGAGACCACTGGGTGCTAACGAGACCTGTTTGTGATAGTGGACGAGAAGAGGAATTCACGAACTGGTGGGGTGAGTGTAAAAAAAAAAAAAAAGACATACTGATATTTCAAAGAGAAAATGAAAAATATGTGAACTATTCCACGCAACAAAGGGGACACAAATAACAGTCAGTTTTAGATCTGAAATGACCAAATCTATCGCGACCAAATCTATCGCGTCTGCCCCCAAAGGCTATCTATGGTATTGCTATTCACAACTCTAACATTAAATCATTCTTTATGTTAACGATATGTCGTTAATCTCACGCCGTGTGTTGATGAACTGTCGTTAATCACACACGATCTGCTCGGTAAATAATTCGTTGATCTCAGACACAGATGCGATTCGTAACCAGTGACCACAAACACGGTTGCATGTTTCGTATTCACCAACTGCATCCACTTGTTACTCTCTGACAACTACAACAAAGAAAAATTGCAGTTTCAGTTCATACTCTTTCACCGAAATTACTGCAGCATTTCGTATTCTTTGGGGACAAATGCAGTTGCGTTTCGAATCCTTTGACCACGTATGCTACTGCGTTTCATAAACTTTCACTGCAAATACGGTCAAACTCTTCGTCCCCTTTGATCCCATGACAATCTGCATCTCTGACCCCGAGTGTTCCATTCCACGAACACAGAGGTCAGGCAGTACGTCCGTCCCCTCCTCCATGACCTTACATGATCTTTCACACACACACACACACACACACACACACACACAACACACACACACACACACAGATTATGACAGCCCTTGACGACTATGCATGACATGCGAGTTTAACATGCACGTTCCATGAAGATTCGACTTGTCCCGTTACATAAGACGGCTCCGACAAGGAGGGATTGGAAATATTATATGTATCATCTGTTGACTTCTGTAAGGTAGATCGATAGATATACTAACTTTTAGCCACAGGAGTCCTTTCTATCCTAAACTATATATTATATATTCCTAAGAGTCCACGGGGAAAATGAAACACGATAAGTTCCCTGGGAACTTATCGTGTTTCATTTTCCCCGTGGACTCGTAGGAATATACTTGATCACGCGCAAAATTGTGATCCTTTCCAATATATATATATATATATATATATATATATATATATATATATATATATATATTGGAATAACGAGGTGTTCCTCTTAGACACTAGGGGTCCTGTTCAGATGTCGAAACTTCTTCACTTCTAAACAGTTGCTCCGTTTATATAAAGGATTGATTCGTCCTCGTATGGAGTGCTGCCCTCACCTCTGGGTTGGTCCAAGGTTTGTATCCTTACTTGACAGAGTCAAGTCGAAATCGGTCCGACTTATAAATTCTCCCAGGCTAGCTTCAAAACTTGACTTTCTTGCTCCACGCAGCAATGTTGGTTCACTTTCCCTCTACTGTCGTTATCACCTTGATTTTTGCTCCTGAGAGCTGGCTGCTTGTGTGCCCCCACCAACTAGCCAGACCACGCAATATTTCGGCAAAGCAGCTGCGTCCCATGATTACTGTATGGCCGTTGGCAACTCGGGGGTGGGCCATTTTGATAACTGTTTCTCTCCCTACGCCTCGAAGCTTTGGAACTCTCTACCTTCTCATGTCTTTCCCAATAACTACCACCTGGTAGATTTTAAAAGACTGGCTTTTCATACCCTCCAAAATTTGCAAATACATTCCCTTGTCTCCTCTTTTTCCCTCTCATAATCATCTCATAATATATATATGCGCCAACATTCGCTGCCATATTCAGCAGGAAAGGAGACATCTCCATTCCCATCTTCACTACACCCTCAATAAACTTATACTCTTGACAAATGGATCTTCACTACACTCTCTTCATCCCTGACCAATGACCTGACTTTATGAGCAGGGTAGTGTAGATATGGTAACGCAGTTAGTTGATGATAATACTGTAATGAGTGGAAGCAAGATGACTCCTCTCTCTCTCTCTCTCTCTCTCTCTCTCTCTCTCTCTCACTGGCTTGTTAAAGCTGCCATGTCCGGGGCAGAGGTTGCTTGCGTCCCTTTCTCTTGACGAGCTGGAGTTCTGTGGGATGTAAAACTAAGGGTCTCTTCAAAGTGTAAACTAAAGGTTCTGTGGGGGTGGACTGTAAACAAAGAGATTCTGTGGGACGCGTAAACTCGGGTGTTTCGCGGATGTGTGAACTAGGAAAGGTAGCGTGGGATGTCAACAAGGACTTCTATGGCATGTGAACTGAGCGTCTGTGCGTAACGTAAACTAACAGACGTCCCGTGGAGTGTAAACTACCACGAGACTATAGCATCTCTCTGTGACGGCGAAAGTCTGATGCATTCCCACTGTCTGACCTCGCCTTGTGCAAGTCACTTGATTACACGCATCCCCCTCCCAGCAGCTCTTGTCACTGTTCTCTCGTGACGTCCCACAATTCCAGCTCGGGGCTCCCCGATAAGGCAAATCCTCCCGCCACTCACGTTAACTCGGCCGGTCGATGTTCTGCAGGTGTGGCGAGGGTCGTCCGCTCGGGGTTCTTCCTGACGAGGAGGAGGACGAGGAGGAGGAGGAGGAGGAGGAGGAGTCCCTTCGGCAGAGGTCTTCTTCGTAGGGATGGGCTGGCGAAGACGAAGTCTGGAGCACCTAGAGAGGTGTGCGCCTCCCGGGTGGAGCTGGTGGTACGCGATGGCTGTTCCAAAGGACTTACTCATTTGCATACCAAATGCTGAGTTTCCCATACATAATCTTGATTCCTTTCTCCTCTTAAGAATATATTTCATATCCTCTGCTTTCTCGGTTTGTTCTTTTTATATATATTTTCCTTCACTCGCTTCCTTACTATATCTTCCGTCTATATTACCTTTTCCAGTTTTCTTCAGACTTTTAAAAGTTTAGAGTATTTTTTACGTATTACATATACAGTATGCCAATGTCTCTCTCTCCACGTCTTGCTTTTGTATCCTTCTCTCTCTCTCTCTCTCTCTCTCTCTCTCTCTCTCTCTCTCTCTCTCTCTCTCTCTCTCTCTCTCTCCCCTGCCGTTCCGTCTGTCCAACGCCCCCCTTCTCTGATCTTCATTCGGTGGTGTTAGCTCCAATCTTTCACTCTCCCCATCTACTCCTCCTTCCTCCTCCTCTCCAACTCACCCTTTTATCAGCGATTTGCCTCCCCTTCCACTCCTGCAGTATTTTCCATGTCATCCCTACAGGCCCGCGCCTCACCCCTGGTGCCCAACCTCGTTGCAATATTCATAGTCACTTAGGCCAGGTCCCCCCCTCACTGCCTCACACAACATCCCTCTCGCTTAATCACCTAGTTCAGCCATAACCAGGCCAACTACCTGAATTAATCATGCTGTCAGTCAAAATTCGATTTTTTCCCTTTTTTTTCTTCTTTTTTTTGAAACACAAACGTGAACACAGAGTTGACTTTTCCTCGACAGGAATTCTCAGCACTTCACCAACGCCTGTGTCTCAGAGTACCTGACGCACACGATCTCGTTATCTATCATGCATTTGACTGAGGTCAAGTTCTCTCTCTCTCTCTCTCTCTCTCTCTCTCTCTCTCTCACACACACACACACACACACACACACTCTGGCTCTTTATATAGGAACTACACTCGAATGAATGGTACTTAGGCGGGGATGGTGTGGTGACTGGCACACTGGTTTGTGAAGAGCGCATTGTGGTCAGCCGTGTTCTCACCAACAACAGCGTCTGTAAACACTGCAGCTTTGGCATTTCTTGCTACTGACCTCAGTTCATACGAGATATGTATGATCGGGATGTAACCTGTGATACAAAGAGAGCATTACAGGTGCGAAAATGTTTTGTTTGAATTGGTCGGAAACACAGAAACAGCTAAATGAAGTGAAACAAATTAGCGTGCGAAGTGGTTCAGTGATTATCATGACATAGAGCGAGGTGCAACAGTATTGGGAAAGAGTTAAATGATCATTACGAAGCACTGGGAGGCAGAGCGGTGTTGTGGGGGGAAGAGGACTGAATGACGATTATAAAGGACAAAGCGGTGAAACATGCACAAAATTCGTCCGGCCTAAACCCTAGTGGTTCTGATCCCTTTCCGCTGCAGCGGACATCATCACATGCATTATTCATGTCGGATCTGATACTCTGCACAAACACGAACGAGAATCATTTATACAACTCGCAGGGTATAACAAGGTGCTTGAACAAGTCAGGAGTTGAGTGGATCGACCCACTCAGCCCGAGGCAACTCGCTCGGCCTCGCTTGCTTCTTCTCTCTCTCTCTCTCTCTCTCTCTCTCTCTCTCTCTCTCTCTCTCTCTCTCTCTCTCATTTCTCTTCTTTAAATTGAAAGTTCCAGCAACAAAATGGAATTCCTAGCGGAGTCGAGGCCTTTACCGGAACACGTTGTAAAGCAAATAAGGAACACATCTCTCCACCCACTACGTCAGGAGACAATGTAGAGAGAGACGACTTGACTGCGAAGAGGGAGGGGATAAGAGAGAGAAGAGGATAAAGATGGGAAACGGAATGGAGAGGAGAGGTTAACGTGTATGAGGCATGTTTGGCCAGATGTTATTACAATTAGTCCAGACGGCAGCTTCAAGTGTGGCTCAGGAACTAGCCAAATCCAACGGTCCTGACGCGGAGGACGGGGGTACTATGGTCCCGGCCAGCCATGGCCTTCAACCTTCGTAAGTCAGGAGAGCATGTAGTACTTCCCGTGGAGGGCGACTGCTGTCCACAACCCTACTGACTGCCACGGACTGTGTAAGATGGTTCCCCGGCACATACCACTTGACGCTACTAGCTCTGGTCTCGGAAGGTCTCTATCCCTATGGGGTCTCTATGGTATCAGGCACCTGGTAACCTGCGGATGGCTTGGTTTCAGATATTGTTAGTCTTGGGTTTCTCTTTCTCGTTTTCTTCTTTTTTTTTTGGTGACGGTAGTTTAAGGAACTTCACAGAAAACGTATATGAGGTGAGCGCACTTGCTCGCAAGACGGACGACTTCGAGTGATCAATCAGGATAATTACTTTTAAAGTTATTCGGACACTCAGTGAAGCCTAGCTCACCCTTCCGAATCACTTTAGCAAACACGACAGAAAACCTGAGAACTAAGACTGGTCTCTGGACTGGGTTGCCTTAGCTGAATTCTAGAAAACGTGGGATAACAAAATGTGCTTTTCCCCTTGCAACGTTCACTTGCCGTTAAGGGCCGAGCTTAACAGATAAGCTGATGAGAACAGATAAGCGTGTGAGCGTGCCATACCACGAGACCTCGATGTACTTGTTATCTCCGTTATCGCCGGTTATCATCAGAAGTTAATAGTTGAGAGTTCTCTTTCTATCTCTTATCTTTCCCGTATCTTGTAATCTTCTCATTCCACAGGAGCTTCGAGAGAATGAAAGATATTGGGGGGAAAAATATTGTTGTGCTACGTCTTTACTCTGCAACTGAACGAGGCAACTGTGGCATAAATGTCCCCCCCCCCCTCTCTCTCTTCTCTCTCTCTCTCTCTCTCTCTCTCTCTCTCTCTCTCTCTCTCTCTCTCTCTCTCTCTCTCTCTCTCTCTCTCCTAAAGCCCCCATTGGGACCCGTAAAACCAATTACAAGTATCAATGGACCTCGAATGATTCATTATTCCCACTCATTTCGCCTTCCTCCCCCCCCCCTTCCCCTCCCCCAATCCCCCACAAGTCCCCAACCTTCTATCCCCCTTCCCCACACCCCCCTGTCCACCCCCCTTCCACACCCAACCCTATCCACTCGATCTCAACTTCAACACACAAAACAACAGGAAAAAAAACCCATGAATCAACGCTCATAACCAAGTCTTATGAGAATTCCAGTAATTATGTCAATGCACCTCTTGATCTACGAGGCTTTCATATTGATGAAATCATTCAAATGAGGTTATTAATCATTAACGAGATACCGTAACTCGTGCACGAGGTATCGCTGATTGTAAGAAAAGAGGCACCGTTCGTC
>NC_092238.1:30046902-30089402 GCF_036320965.1 Panulirus ornatus | reverse complement strand
CTGGCAGGGGAGGGAGGGAGGAGTTACAGGTGAACGTAACTTGGCTGAAGAGAACGTTCATGTTATACAGGTTCAACTTTGACGCTTTTGAGCACGATAGTGCGATCCTTGAGCACGACGGTACGACTCTTGAGCACGACGGTACGATCTTTGAGCACGACGATACGATCTTTGAGCACGACGATACGATCTTAGAGGACGACGGTACGATCCCTGAGCACGACGGTACGATCCTTGAGGACGACTGTAAGACCCCCCGAGCACGACGGTACGACTCTTGAGCACGACGGTAGGACCCCTGAGCACGACGGTAGGACCCTTGAGCACGACGGTATGACCCTTAAGCAGGAAGGTACGACCCTTGAGCACGAAGGTACGACCCTCGAGCACCTATATATGATGGTATGACCTCTGACACGGCCAAGTTAATTTCTTCTACTCCATGAACGATGTGAAAATCTCACAATTATAATAATCCTCACCACATACGTGCGATGAACTTGCCCTCGCATCGGTACAGAGAGAGAGAGAGAGAGAGAGAGAGAGAGAGAGAGAGAGAAGAAAGTTGGCTTTGAAAAGTTAGATTCATAAACACTTATATCACCACTAAAGATTTGATATATATCAATTTGTCTAAAAATCACGAAGAAATAGTAAATCAGTCCTTGTCGTTATCTAGTTCGAAGATATCTAAAAACAAATTGGATGTTCATCAAACTCGTCATCTGTTAACTCTTGTATATGCCAGCGACTTCACCACAGATGTGAATATGTAACAGATTTGGTAAACCGGTACGGAATTTCAGTGTGGAATTCTCATTTACATTAAACTTATGATAATGAGATTAATTAAAGATGATGTAGGTTAATTCTACATAATAATCGGATTTTGTAGCAATCAGTAGGGATTTTTTTGTTTTGTTTTATGGTAAATTCGCTGGTTAATTACATCCGATTATCGCTTAATGATAATTATGGTTTTTCAGCAGGGTGGTATCGATAATAATTATATTATTATTATTATTATTATGATTATTATTATTATCATTATTATTATTATCATTATTATTATTATTATCATTTACTCATCATTATCATTATTGTCATCATCATCAACTATTGCTATTATCATTATCAATTATCAACATAATTATCATTATCATTCCTGTCATTACCATATCATCATTATCATTTCAGCGTCGTAGTTTCTCTCTCTCTCTCTCTCTCTCTCTCTCTCTCTCTCTCTCTCTCTCTCTCTCTCTCTCTCTCTCTCTCTCTCTCCCTCCCTCCTCCACCTACCGTGACACACGGAGAGGAACAGAATGCCTTCCCCAGAGCTTCGTCTCACTCGGTTCGAATTGCATTTATTGGCCGAGGTGTAGGGTCAAATATATACCTCCCCTGATGAAGTGATTATTACACGAAAGTGCACTTGGGAACTTCCCGTGTTTCATTTCTCCATGGACTCCTAAAAAAAATAAAAAAAAAAAAAAAATATATATATATATATATATATATATATATATATATATATATAGAGAGAGAGAGAGAGAGAGAGAGAGAGAGAGAGAGAGAGAGATTCCAGGGGGATAAGGTTTTCAAGTTGAGAGGTGGGTCGAGCGAGTGAGTTACACGGTGTGACGGATCCCACCTGGTGAAACCCCCCTCTCCTGGACGAGTCCAACAATCCACTCCCACGTTTTCTGTTCTGCTAAAGTGAATGACCCGGGGAACTCAAATGTCATTCCATTCTACCGAGAAGACAAGCTGGGCTTTATGGCGTCGTTATGTAAATACAGCGGTGGTTGTGGGTGGACGGGAGGGAGAGAGAGAGAGAGAGAGAGAGAGAGAGAGAGAGAGAGAGAGAGAGAGAGAGAGAGAGAGAGAGACGAAGTGTGACTGGGGAAGACAGACAAAGAACAGATAAACTGTACAAAAAGACAGAGGATGGACGGGCAATGACGATGGCGACGATGAGTCGGAGAAGATCGCCCGTAGTAATGAACGCCAGCATCTACATCCTCCAGATAGGGAAACAAAGGGGAACCCGACCACATCTTGGGCACGACCAATACACCCCATGTGCACGATGGTACAACCCTTGAGGACAATGGTACAACCCTTGATCGTATAGGTAGAGCAGCCCTTGAGCACGATGGTACAACCTTTGGGTTGTACAACGGTACAACTTTTGAGCACCGAGGTATTATAACCGATTCGGCACGAGGCCATGAAGCGAGTCACAAGACTAACGAGGACTGCATCTACTTACAAGGGGACCCAGACAAACTCCAAAGTCGCGCCGATCGGACACAGATATAGAAGGACTCGGCACACATATCATCTGGTGGGATATAAGCAGCGGGAATCGATGGGTCAAAGAAATTTTGGGGAAGCTGGTTGTCGACCTTTGAGTCCTAACCTAACCTACTTCAGCAGTTACAGGGTAAACGATAGTTCTCTGTAACCCTCTGACACAACAAGCCGTATGTACTAAGCAAACCTAACACGTCTTACAGCATTCTGTTGTGACCGTCGGACGCGAGCCACTGCAACCTCTTGGGCAATGGAGGGAGAGGTGGTAAGTTGCGTACGAGGAAAGGTTCAGGAATTCACCACATCACACCAGTGAAATAAGAACGATACAAGAAATTCGAACTGTCAGTATTCTTGAAAAAAGATCAAATATTATGTGACATGTTTTATGCAATGCCCTACATGTTAGCTGTTCTGCTAACGTAACGTATGTAAATGCTTAGCCCGACAACAGAACGTCGCATCTCACCCATACCTTCCTCACTCCCTGAGTTCCATCCAACCTCGTCTAGTTCTGTCACGAGTGAACTTAACACTCCCTGCTCCAACCTCCGCGTGGCCTTCATTTTAAACCAAGCTACCCCTTCGAAGGCTGACAATTACTCGTTTTCTCTAAAAACTTAAGAATTTTCTTTTACTTGTTCAGGCAGTAACTATTACATTTTAATATATTTAAGGCAGCACAATCTGGTATAAAGGTACAATATTGATACGAACATTCTGACTCCAATGCAGTTCGGTTCAGGGAAGCTCCTGCTTTACTATCCTGTCTCCTATATTGGTGAGAAGGGAGAAGCTGTTTGCTTTACTATCCTGTCTCCTATAGTGATGGGTAGGGAGGAGCCTTCTGCTTTACTATCCCGTCTCCAACTGTAGTCATGGGTGGGAAGGAGTCAAGTACTTCATCCTGTCCCCATCTATGGTGATAGATGGAGATCAGCCTCCCGTTTCACCAACTTTTGTCCATCTATGGTGCTGGTTGGTTAGTTGGATTCATTGGGTACAAATTAATGCAGAGGCAATCGTACCTAACATTGATATATATATATATATATATATATATTGAGTGGGAGAAGTATAAAAGAAAGAGACAGGAGGTCAAGAGAAAGGTGCAAGAGGTGAAAAAAAGGGCAAATGAGAGTTGGGGTGAGAGACTATCAGTAAATTTTAGGGAGAATAAAAAGATGTTCTGGAAGGAGGTAAATAGGGTGCGTAAGACAAGGGAGCAAATCGGAACTTCAGTGAAGGGCGTAAATGGGGAGGTGATAACAAGTAGTGGTGATGTGAGAAGGAGATGGAATGAGTATTTTGAAGGTTTGTTGAATGTGTCTGATGACAGAGTAGCAGATATAGGGTGTTTGGGTCGAGGTGGTGTGCAAAGTGAGAGGGTTAGGGAAAATGATTTGGTAAACAGAGAAGAGGTAGTAAAAGCTTTGCGGAAGATGAAAGCCGGCAAGGCAGCAGGTTTGGATGGTATTGCAGTGGAATTTATTAAAAAAGGGGGTGACTGTATTGTTGACTGGTTGGTAAGGTTATTTAATGTATGTATGACTCATGGTGAGGTGCCTGAGGATTGGCGGAATGCGTGCATAGTGCCATTGTACAAAGGCAAAGGGGATAAGAGTGAGTGCTCAAATTACAGAGGTATAAGTTTGTTGAGTATTCCTGGTAAATTATATGGGAGGGTATTGATTGAAAGGGTGAAGGCATGTACAGAGCATCAGATTGGGGAAGAGCAGTGTGGTTTCAGAAGTGGTAGAGGATGTGTGGATCAGGTGTTTGCTTTGAAGAATGTATGTGAGAAATACTTAGAAAAGCAAATGGATTTGTATGTAGCATTTATGGATCTGGAGAAGGCATATGATAGAGTTGATAGAGATGCTCTGTGGAAGGTATTAAGAATATATGGTGTGGGAGGCAAGTTGTTAGAAGCAGTGAAAAGTTTTTATCGAGGATGTAAGGCATGTGTACGTGTAGGAAGAGAGGAAAGTGATTGGTTCTCAGTGAATGTAGGTTTGCGGCAGGGGTGTGTGATGTCTCCATGGTTGTTTAATTTGTTTATGGATGGGGTTGTTAGGGAGGTAAATGCAAGAGTCTTGGAAAGAGGGGCAAGTATGAAGTCTGTTGGGGATGAGAGAGCTTGGGAAGTGAGTCAGTTGTTGTTCGCTGATGATACAGCGCTGGTGGCGGATTCATGTGAGAAACTGCAGAAGCTGGTGACGGAGTTTGGTAAAGTGTGTGGAAGAAGAAAGTTAAGAGTAAATGTGAATAAGAGCAAGGTTATTAGGTACAGTAGGGTTGAGGGTCAAGTCAATTGGGAGGTGAGTTTGAATGGTGAAAAACTGGAGGAAGTGAAGTGTTTTAGATATCTGGGAGTGGATCTGTCAGCGGATGGAACCATGGAAGCGGAAGTGGATCATAGGGTGGGGGAGGGGGCGAAAATTTTGGGAGCCTTGAAAAATGTGTGGAAGTCGAGAACATTATCCCGGAAAGCAAAAATGGGTATGTTTGAAGGAATAGTAGTTCCAACAATGTTGTATGGTTGCGAGGCGTGGGCTATGGATAGAGTTGTGCGCAGGAGGATGGATGTGCTGGAAATGAGATGTTTGAGGACAATGTGTGGTGTGAGATGGTTTGATCGAGTAAGTAACGTAAGGGTAAGAGAGATGTGTGGAAATAAAAAGAGCGTGGTTGAGAGAGCAGAAGAGGGTGTTTTAAAATGGTTTGGGCACATGGAGAGAATGAGTGAGGAAAGATTGACCAAGAGGATATATGTGTCGGAGGTGGAGGGAACGAGGAGAAGAGGGAGACCAAATTGGAGGTGGAAAGATGGAGTGAAAAAGATTTTGTGTGATCGGGGCCTGAACATGCAGGAGGGTGAAAGGAGGGCAAGGAATAGAGTGAATTGGAGCGATGTGGTATACAGGGGTTGACGTGCTGTCAGTGGATTGAATCAAGGCATGTGAAGCGTCCGGGGTAAACCATGGAAAGCTGTGTAGGTATGTATATTTGTGTGTGTGGACGTGTGTATGTACATGTGTATAGGGGGGGTTGGGCCATTTCTTTCGTCTGTTTCCTTCCGCTACCTCGCAAACGCGGGAGACAGCGACAAAGTATAAAAAAAAAAAAAAAAAAAAAAAAAAATATATATATATATATATATATATATATATATATATATATATATATATATATATATATATAATCACAGACACCCCAACTGCGTCATTGTGCTGTGAATGAAGGCAAAAGGAATGTCAGTCCGGTGGGTTGTCTGCTACCCTCTTTTGTTTGTCTGTTTTCACATTTGTCGAACCTTCTTCCGACAAGCCCGATCCTCGCCACGCCGTTTCAACCTTATTCTCAGGACTTGTTGCTCAGCAACATCTGGAAGGTCACCACCGCTCACCTCCCCCGGCTCGTACTCGTTGGATCTAGTCTCTCTCTCTTGTCTTTCACGATTCCTTTTCCTCCGACTGTCCTCTCCATTACCAAGCTTCTCTTCTCTTCTCACTGGTGCCTAGCCGTCTGTTCCAGTGCTGGGGAGTCCTTTTCTCTTCACCTCTCTCGACCGTCATCCAAGTCTCGCCACATTAAGCTCGTTGGCCGCCGCCACAGGGAAATCCTGCTGTACTCGACCACTTCTGTGTTGGTACCCACCCGCCTCTGTCTACACTGGGCAACCTCAACATTCCGTTTTTTTTTTTTTTCAGACGATGTGGCAATTTTCGTTCCAGTTCGTTGTAGGAAATTATCAATGATTTGAGCTTGTGAGTTGTGAACTACGAGCAAGTTTTTTTTTTTCCAATTATAATCTCCTTGTGTTGTGTCCCATCTTCAGAAGTGGTCCCCACGAAAGAGCTCAAGTCTCAGAAAAGCTTTAGTGACATTGTGTTTCTTCTCGGTAGTCTTGGCAGCAAGTCTTCGTGGCTCTTAAGAATTGAATAGTCACTACTGATTTCGTTCTGTTGTTATGTACAGACAAATGACGAAGGAAATCATCCTTACACTTCGGTTTTCTGATGATCTCTCTCCCCAAGTGAAGGTACCCAGACGCGGTAGTCTCCTTCCTTCCTCCTCCTCTTCCTTCTTTCCTCTTCCTCCTCCTCTTCCTTCCGTCCTCCTCTTCCTTCCTTCCTCTTCCTCCTCCTCTTCCTTCCTTCCTCTTCCTTCTCCTCTTCCTTCTTTCCTCTTCCTCCTCCTTTTCCTTCCTTCCTCTTCCTCCTCCTCTTCCTTCCTTCCTCTTCCTCCTCCTCTTCCTTCCTTCCTCTTCTTCCTCCTCTTCCTTCCGTCCTCTCCCTCCTCCTCTTCCTTCCTTCCTCGTTCCTCCTCTCCAGTAACCTGGGCATTCTCGCAGACACCGTCCACCTGTCTCATCTTCTCCTTTATGTTTGGTCTTGTGAGAGTCACAACCACCACGTCTCCGTCAGTGCACATACCGGCACCAAGTGGTGCGCCAGGCGTCCGGGATGGTGTCGAAACTGTCTCAGTCTACTTCTATGAACGATGAAGCCATCGCTGCACAGAGCGGCGGACCTACACCACACCTCCTGTGCTGCCTATGTTTTCTCCTCACCGAAGAGCCGTGTAGAGGCAGAGTCCAACGTCTAAGAAGCATTAATGAAAAGAGTAAATATGATTGCTTACACAGATGTGGGTCCAGGAACAGGTGTTAAGACAGTGTAAGACCGTTCCTGGCAGCAGTTTAATTAGTTTTAACCAGTTTTATCCACACTAAATACAACTACTGTAAATCATGAATATCCTATACGTCTTCAGACGAAGCAGACATCTCACAAAAATTTATATAATCTTTCCATGGATTAACAGGTGCCTGAACTGGACAATTGGTCATCTGGCCTGGACGACGCCTCCTGTTCTACTGGGACAAGGAGAAAGTAGCCACGTGGGCGAGTCCATATCCTTAAAGGGGAAGTAAGTCCTTACATAGTCAACATATGAAGTAACATTCATTGTCTTAAATAACAGAGTTATTCTCTTCAATGCGACCGAATTTGACTTTGAAAGAATGAGTTATAGATGTAGGAATTGCTGCTTAGGAAGAGAGGGGTCATTAATAGATGTGTTACAAAAAGGGTAAGAGAAACTTGGGCGAGTCCATTCACGTGTAAGGAGGGTGGGTGGGTGGGTGGGTACCTCAGCGTTCAAGGTAAAACTCCAGCCTTTCCCTCCTCGAGAGAGAGTGAAAGTAACTAGCACATGAGGAAGTCTTCTGCATGTCTTCCTTTTCACTTACTCTCTCCCAAGGACTTTCCAACTCTCTCGTCCTTCTCGTACACTTTCAGTCGGGGTTTCGGGGTCAACTTATCCTTTCTCTAGCCAAGGGGGAACGCTGCATCCGTTTTCTCCAAGCTTCATCTTCCCGTTTTTTTAGTTTTTTTTTTTTTTTGTCTCAAACACGACGCAAGCATTCGGAAGTGTGTCTGGGCTCTCGCTCTCTCTTCTCTCTCTCTCTCTCTCTCTCTCTCTCTCTCTCTCTCTCTCTCTCTCTCTCTCTCTCTCTCTCTCTCTTTCATACACCCTCCGCCCAAATAAAAAAAGACGACCAATTGGTAGGGTCCATTATGATGTAGGGAACCAGTGTGTTCAAGGACAAAATCTAAACGTTTCTCTAAACAAGAGAAAGTGAAAGTAACAGCCAAAATGAGCGAGTTTTCGCATCCGTTCTCTCTCTCTTTCTCTATCACTCACTTTCACTCAGGGATCCTCCAGCTCTCTCGTCACTCATTTGGACTTTCGACCACAGTTTCAATGTCAAGTTGTCCTTTCTCTATATACAGTGTCGGTACGTCCGTTTTCTCTGAGTTTCTCCTCGTTTTCTTTGTTCTCAAGAGAAGCAATGGCATTTTGCAAATTTCTCTGTAGTTTTCTCACACACTTTCTGGTTCATGGTATAACTCTCTCTCTCTCTCTCTCTCTCTCTCTCTCTCTCTCTCTCTCTCTCTCTCTCTCTTAGTGTTCATGACAGAATAGTGGAAGACTGGAGTGATGAAACACAAGAAGATATCTGGAAGCTTATATAAGTTAAAGCTTTTGAATTTTTCCGATATTCTCTTCGAAGAAGTTTATCTGCTGAAATATTAGATGATACAGTGTTACCTGATTACTCGAGTGTTCCACCTCTAAAACCTCACACACACACACACAAATATATATATATATATATATATATATATATATATATATATATATATATATATATATATATATATATATATATTATCCCTGGGGATAGGGAACATAGAATACTTCCCACGTATTCCCTTCGTGTCGTAGAAGGCGACCAAAAGCGGAGGGAGCGAGGGGGGGGAGGCTGGAAATCCTCTCCTCCCATTTTTAATTTTCCAAAAGAAGGAACAGAGAAGGGGTCCAAGTGAGGATATACCCTCCAAGGCTCAGTCCTCTGTTCTTAACAGCTCCCTCACATGGGCGAGGCCATTCTCGCGAAGGGGTTATGGGTGCTCGGACTGTAAGAGACAAATCCTTTCCCTTCTCGAGAGAAAGTGAAAGTGCGACACTGAGAAGTGAGAGTTTTTCGCTCCAGTTCCTTTCCCTCACTTTCGCTAGGGGATCGTCCGTCTCTCTCGCTCCTCTCGAGAACTTTCATCCAACCCCATAAGGTCAATCTGTCCCTTTCTCCAAGACACTTCCTCCGTTTTCAATGATTTTCCCATTTTCTTTCCTCGTCTTTCTTTTTTCTTTTCTTTTTTTTTTATCTTCGGCTGAAAGTGAAAGTTTCAGTCATATGAGAGTATTTCGCTTCGCATCGTCTCTCTTTAAAGTCTTACACTTTCGCTCAAGCTTCCTCTAGTTCTCTCTCTCTCTCTCTCTCTCTCTCTCTCTCTCTCTCTCTGAGGATCTTACATCACAAGTTTCAGGTCAAGGTTTACCTTTCTCTCACAAAGAGAAACACTTCCCGTTTTCTCCGAGTTCCAATTTTTCGTTTTCTACCCCCTAAGGTTCTCTCTCAAGCACTTATCTCTCTCTCTCTCTCTCTCTCTCTCTCTCTCTCTCTCTCTCTCTCTCTCTCTCTCTCTCTCTCTCCAAAAGTGAGAGACACGACCACTTGGTTGGGTCCATTATGATGTAGGGAACCAGTGTGTTCAAGGACAAAATTTAAACGTTTCTCTCAACAAGAGAAAGTGAAAGTAACGGCCAAATGAGCGAGTTTTCGCACCTGCTCTCTCTCTCTCTCTCACTCACTTTCACTCAAGGATCCTCCAGCTCTCTCGTCACTCATTTGGACTTTCGACCACAATTTCAGTGTCAAGTTGTCCTTTCTCTATATACAGTGTCGGTTCGTCCGTTTTCTCTGAGTTTCTCTTTTCGTTTTCTCTGTTCTCAGGAGAGGCAAAGGCATTTTGCAAATTTCCCTATAGTTTTCTCACACACTTTCTCTGTCTCATGGTATAACTCTCTCTTTCTCTCTCTCTCTCTCTCTCTCTCTCTCTCTCTCTCTCTCTCTCTCTCTCTCTCTCTCAGGATCCACGACAGAATAGTGGAAGGATGGAGTGATGGAAACACAAGAAGAATTTTGGAAAATTATACAAGTTTTTGAATTGTTCTGTTATTTTCTTCGAGGAAGCTTATGGACGGAAATATCATATGATACAGTGTTACCTGATTACTCTAGTGTTCCGTCACTCCAACCTTCCACTCTTTCTCTGTCTGTCTGTCTGTCTCTCTCTCTCTCTCTCTCTCTCTCTCTCTCTCTCTCTCTATATATATATATATATATATATATATATATATATATATATATATATATATATACATATATTCTTTTTCTTCTTTTATCACATGGGCGAGGCCATTCTCGCGAAGGGGTTATGGGTGCTCGGACTGTAAGAGACAAATCCTTTCCCTTCTCGAGAGAAAGTGAAAGTGAGACACTGAGAAGTGAGAGTTTTTCGCTCCAGTTCCTTTCCCTCACTTTCGCTCGGGGATCGTCCGTCTCTCTCGCTCCTCTCGAGAACTTTCATCCAACCCCATCAGGTCAATCTGTCCCTTTCTCCAAGACACTTCCTCCGTTTTCGATGATTTTTCCCCCAATTTCACTTTCCTCGTCTTAAAACCTGACTCGAGCTTTCATCTCTCTCTCTCTCTCTCTATTACTTTTTGAGCACGCCGGCACGACCCTAGAGCACGATATTAAGAACTCTCAGGACAGCAGTACGGCTCTTGAGCACCAAGGTACGGCCCTAGTCCATGACGGTACGGCCTTTAGATATGACGAGCCTGGCAGTTTACGTATAATAAGTACATTTGCTCTGATTCAGTCCTCCCCCCCCCCCCCTCTCTCTCTCTCTCTCTCTCTCTCTCTCTCTCTCTCTCTCTCTCTCTCTCTCTACCTACCTACCTACCTTTTTCTCATATGGAAGAGCCCAAATCAGACGAAGGGGAGGTCGCTCTTCAAACTGCAAGTCAATCCTTTTCCATTCTCGAGAAAGAGTGAAAGTAACGTGCGGAGGAGAGAGAGAAAGAGAGAGAGTTTTCGTCCCTGCTCCCTCCCGACTCCTCTCCCCTTTCACTCACTTTCACTCAGGGGTTTTGCAGATCTCTCTCTCTTCTTCTACACTTTCATCCACAGTATTAGGTCAAGTTGTCCTTTCTCCACAACACTAAATCAGTTTTCACCGAGTTTCAGCCTTTCAGAAATCCTTTCCCTCTATCTCGCTCTCACTGATGAGTGCGTCTTCCCTCAAAAGTGAAAACGAAGCCTTTCCTTTTCCCAAGAGAAAATGAAAGTAAAGTGTATAAGAGCTAGTCTTCCTTCTTGCTCTCTATTCTTCTTTCACTCACTTTCACTCAAGGCTTCTCCGACTCTCTCTCTCTCTCTCTCTCTCTCTCTCTCTCTCTCTCCTGTGAGGTTATGAGGCCTACATAAGCCTACGTTTTCCATTCCAGCCATCCATCTGCCAGGAGGGCTTTTTGACACGTGGGCGTCAAAGGGAACTTAAGTGTTTTCAAAGCCAACCAGGTACAACGGGACGACCCTTGAGCACGACGGGACGACCCTTAGGTATGATGATGACCCCCTTATAGCCTTTGACCTGACCCTTACGGGACAGATCAAACGTTTGGCCATCACTCCCAGGGGTCGTACCGTCGTACCCAAGCATCGCACTGTCTAACGCTTGGGTCGCACCGTCGTGCTCAAGGGTCGTACCGTCGTACCAAAGCGTCGTACCGTCGAACGCTAGGGGTCGCATCGTCGTATTCCAGGATTGTACCGTCGTGTTCAAAATACTAAGAATCTCACAACTTACTATCTACTGTCCTATAGAACTTCTGCCTATAGACGATATGCTAAATCTAGACTTATGAACTTGGCCACCATCATACATAGCACGTAAGAAAAGTAAAATAATACATTACACGCAATCTTTCTGACCTCTTCTAAGCATTCCACCCTGTAAATCAAAGATACTCAAAGACAATTTAGAATACAGTGACGAGTTATGAGTCACACTGGTGGTTCTGGGTGAGGAGTCAGACTGGTGATTCTGGGTGAGGAGTCAGACTGGTGATTCTGGGTGAGGAGTCAGACTGGTGATTCTGGGTGAGGTATCTATGATCTTTATGGGTCAAACTGTTGATCTTGGGAGTTGATCATTGTGATCTTAGCAACATTTTTGATCCGAAAGGGGACAGAGGTTCAGAGTAAGTGTGTGTGTGTGTGTGTGTGTGTGTGTGTGTGTGTGTGTGTGTGTGTGTGTGTGTGTGTGTGCGCGCGTCGACGTATAACCCAAAGGTAACTTTAAACATCCGTCAAAATACTTATCGAGATCGTTATATCCAAGATTAACGTTGACCACCATTTCTGACCGCCACTGAGGCCCGGAAACGATGCAAGGAAGGACTCAAGGCCACGGGGGAAGGGAAAGTGAACGAGATGTGAGAATGAGAAAGCCAGCAAGGGAAAGCGCTGAATCGGCTTTCACGCCGATGGAAAGGACAGAACAGCCCACGAACCGCTGGCCAGGGTCCTTGAAAGTGGGAGAGAGAGAAAGAGAGAGGGAAAAGGGACAGAGCTGAAGGGAAAGAGAGACTCAAACGAAAGTGAAAATCAGTGAAACTGATTCCCTCTGTTTGTCTCTCCCTCTCTCTCTCTCTCTTTGGTTCAACTCTCACTTTCAAGCTAAGTCCCCCGGCCATCACTTTCACTTGGCTGTGTTCCCTCCCTCCCTCCCCCGCGGTTCTGATAATGGACCGTCCCCGCTGGCTATATAAGCACCAGCACATCCCTCCGTGTGGACGAACTCGGGCTGGTCTCCGGGTCTCTCCAGCACGGGGCCTGGAGGCCACCCTGGAAGCGGGGCTTTACAGTTCCTCCCCTGGAAGTGCTGCGGTTATGGCTCAGCAAAGACCTCAGAGTAACAAGATATTTCCAGCTAATTCGACCGAGGTTTCCGATGCCGATGCAACGATCCGATGCCAAAGGGTTCCCGTTGGCTAAGCACCCGATGCTGAAGAAGCCGATGACAAGGCATCGGATGCCAAAATATCCGATACGAAAGTACCCAGTATCGAAGTTTTCGATGGCAAAGATTTCAGCGCCAAAAGTATTCGGTGAATATTCAGTAATATTCCTCTTGAACTTAGAAAGCGTAAAGAGCAATATTCGACTTGCAGATCGCTTAGCAACTATGTACTGTATGTATAGATGAATAACCAGGTGCTTATTGTATGATATGTATCACGCGAAGTAGCCAAGTACTGTACGAAGTCAAATATCACGAAATATCCTATTCACTTCATTTGAGTGACGACAGAGAATCTATAGTAATAATACAGGAGGAGAGGCAAGTCCTACTGTGACACAGACAGGCGATGGCCACACCTGTTCTTGGTCCCGCGCCACAGACAAGTCACACCAAAAAGAGCCACGATGGAAACAAGTATATGCAGTTCTACTCTACGTGCTATCCTCGGCGACATCAGAATGTATATCGAGGCCAAAATGAAACGCAAACTCATTCAGCAGAACCGTATTTGCCTCCCATTTTCTTCTTTCTCGTATTTTCCTCCTGATTTTTCTATACCGATATCTGCATATGGCATGGCCAAGAGGACGTCTGAAATCTGATCTTCGAATGAGAACATTACTTGACCCGCGATGGCGTTAGATTGTAATCTACGCTAGAAGAAAAATCTTAAGAGTATACATCTAAGAAATGGCTCTTTGTTGTTCCTAAAGCTATAGCGGGTTAGGAGTAGCTATCTTGCCTGATATCTTAAAGAAAGTAGATGATATCTTAAGTCCCGATACCCGTCAGTCTTTCGACCGTGTGGGAGGATCAACCGCTTAATCCTTCTGTATTTACTTGTCTTCATAGTTACCCCTCAGAAGCGGAGATCCAGTGAAGATTAATGCGATTCATTATAAATCAGTCATTGGATGATATCGCTATCTAATCATAGTTCCAGGAGGGTTGGTTGGTTGGTTGGTTGGTTGGTTGTGGGTTGGGTTGGGCCATTAACTGCTAGGCTCATTATGGCCATTGAGCCACATCCTCAACCGAATGATCTTCAACACCTTCTTCAGGTATCAAAGATAATTCCAAGACTACAGCTGAAGGAGGAGTAATAATCCAAGTTGTATTTGTTGTAGATTAATTTGAGGGTTATGTAGTAGATCAAAATTTGAATTAATCTATCATTACTTTTTTAACATAAGCTCGTTTTTCCTTTTTGTTACTCATTAAACCATTTTCTTTTACAGAAAATAGTATTAGAGAAAACGAATAAGGGCAGACTATAGTGAATCTTAGCTTCGCGAATTGTTTGGTAAGACTCCTCATAAATATTGAACAATTAAGATGTATTATTTATCTAGCACTGATCGAGTGATTTGAAAAAACTGTTTTATTTTCTCTTATACAATATGAAAGGCGAGAGTTGGCTGAACCATAAAGCGATCTTACACAGACCATAAGAACCCCAGGAGGAGGACGTATATGTCATGCAAACAACGTGGAATACTAGGAAAAGAATCGACGGTCGCTAGACATGATATCAACATCTGAATTTCAAATTCTACTAAGCGCTTCCCTCGACCTCCAGACCTACACCATGAGATCGACCACACCAACCAATCCGTCACTAAGTCAACCAAATCCTTATTCTTTTTTCCTTCCATCGAAATCGACAGATTTTCCTTCAGTATTATCATCCTCATTCACCCACTTCCTAACTCGTCCCACTGCACAGTAGATGTTGTCTTCGACTAAGACAACATCCAGCATCAACAATATTGTGTGTATACTGACATTTTCTGTTACCATCACCTCCTCCACGTTTGGTTAACTGTGAAGAAAGCCGATTGTAATTCTGAAACTTGAATCACCACGAGAGAGAGAGAGAGAGAGAGAGAGAGAGAGAGAGAGAGAGAGAGAGAGAGAGAGAGAGAGAGAGAGAGAGAGGGGGGGGGGGGCAGTGTTTGTGTTTCTTGCAATACAAAAACACTTCTTACTTGCCTCGTAGATAATTAGTCTCCCAACTCAGGAGTCATCCGACTCAAAATCTGTTTACCTTTGATAACTGAATTCCTCTATGCTGGGGATTCAAAAATACAACACAAAAATGAGCATGACTCCGTTCTACATGTTCTCACTGGAGTCGAGATCCTTTTCCATTTTTCCCTTCTTATCAAACACCCAACAAAGGCTCACGACAGGTCACGACCACTTCTCCAACACTGCACTTTCCTACCTCTGAACCCTTCCTTTATACATGAAATATCAGTGTCCTTCCCCAAAGGTTCTCCTAATCACAATCTTATCTGTGACTTCCAGCTGGGCAAGTTCATCTCCTAACACCCTCACCAGCGCTACTTCGCCTTGTGGGATGCCTCCAGCTGTGCTGACCGTATACCGCAGGTCATCTTGATTGAAATGGACTCCTGTGTCCTCTTTCCTAAATCTTTATTCCCTAAGTCATCATCTGACGGCTCTTGGTCTGGTGCCTGTCACATTTAAGAACCGAGGGTATGAGGGCACAGAACACATCCCTTTTCCAGGATCTCAATCTCACTTCATTTCAGTTTCGAATCAATGCTAAGCCGTTATTCACAGAGTCAAGCACGCCTTAGTGAAATAAGAGTGTGATGATTAGACTTATTTTTTCAATGATAAATCATTCTGGTCTTCAATCTAAAGCATCTCTAACAACACTTACAAGTCAATCTTTATTCCTTTTTTTTTCCGAACTGAACAATCTATAGCTAACTCTCCTGATAAAGCCGCTCCTTTCCACACCTGATTTTCTCTAACTTTGTTGATTCCACACTTTGTCCTTTCCCTCCTCCTCCTCCTCCTCCTACTATGCCCTCTCCTATGTCTTCCTCGTGCGAAGTCCTCCAAGCACTCTCCTAGCTCTTATTCCGGATGGAATACCTTCTTGTGTGCTGAGGTACTGTCTCAGAGCTTGCTCCGATCCTTGCTCGCCTATTTCACCTTTGTCTAAAGATCCAGACTTTCCCCTCATCTTAGAAGCATGCTTTGGCGTAGCTCATTTCTTCTAATCTTTCTAGCCCTTCTATCAGCCCATTGCTCCAAGTTCCGCAATATCTAAAGTCTTTTTAATCCCCCTTAACTCGCACATCTTTATACACTTAGAATCATTCCTTTCCTTCGGATTATCAATACGGTTTCCGTAGCGTAAGTGCTACTAATGCCCCTCTCTCCTCTGTGACTCACTACTGGTCCTCCTCTCTCTGGGATTCTGGTGAATTTTTCGTCGTGGCCTTCGACAACTCCAATACATTTAACAGTGTGGTTTACGTCTTTGCTTCTTGACCTTCCTTCCATTGGCTTCTCTGTTGTTACTCTGTTATTCTACGCACAGCTTCCTTTCTGGTCGTGCTATCGTGATAATCTCTGATGGAAAGACTGATCCTGTCAACCGTGGTTTGTCCCTCAGGCTGTGTCTTATCATCCATTGTCTCTTATCTCCACTGATGAACTTTCTTCAACCTCTAACCCCATCGAGTGTTACTTCAACTTACTTCATCTTCGTGCTCGACTTTATATTCGCTCATTTTTGCGAATATCAAGTGGGGAAGCAGTAGTGATATTCAGCAGTGCAAAAGACCCAATTTTTACCTATATTTCTTTAAATTTCACGCGTTTTCCCAAACTAGATCACAAGAGACTACAATTCAGTCTTGCAGTAACCCTATCTTCCACTCTAACATGGACACTTTTCAGAATCTATTTCCTAAAAGCTGGAGGCTTGGCATAGATGCTAATACCATTTTTCTTTGGAGCACGTATTCTGTGGTAAGAGTTATCAACCGCTCCAACTTGAAGCATTGCTGCATACCTGCTCTGGCTCTTCTTTCACCTCTCGCTTTGCCAGGGGTGGATTCAAAAGCTTTCTTGCCATATCAACTCTCCTTCTGTCACCTCTCTTCAACCATCCCTTTTCGTTCGCTATGATGTTGTTGCTGCTCTCTCTCTCTCTCTCTCTCTCTCTCTCTCTCTCTCTCTCTCTCTCTCTCTCTCTCTCTCTCTCTCTCTCTTCTGCACGGGCATCATATCAGTCACTATTCTCGTGGGCTGTCTGCTTGTGTCCCTCGTATGGGATGCGACAGAAGATAATCTAGGTGTGGAATGCAATGTAGGATTCGACAGGTCATCCCTTAGGTGAAGAATGCGACAGAGGGTCATCTTGGAGATGAAGGATGCGACAGGGGGTCATCTTGTAGACGAGGGATGTGACAGAAGGACACCTTTTGAGTGAAAGGTGCGACAGGGGGTCGTCCTGTGCGTGAAAGATTTGACAACTGGTCAGCTTGCAAGCATGGGATGTGACAGGGTCTCCTGCTGAGAGTCATTTTGCTGATGTGGAATGTGTGACGTTGCAGGAAAGGGGCCGCCTAGTGTATGGGATCTGGTGGCATGTTTCTTGTGTGTGTGTGTGTGTGTGTGTGTGTGTGTGTGTGTGTGTGTGTGTGTGTGTGTGTGTGTGTGTGTGTGAGGGAGGGAGGGAGGAAGAATACGGTAAAGGTCTAACGTATAGGTACGGAAAGCATAGGGTAAGGGAAGGATCACCCGGTACGAGAGGAAAGTGTGGCAACGTTAAAGGAGACCATCTTCCAATTGTGCGTATGTGTGTGTGTGTGTGTGTGTGTGTGTGTGTGTGTGTGTGTGTGTGTGTGTGTGTGTGTGTGTGTGTGTGTGTGTGTCAGAACCGCCTTGCATGTGTGGTAGATACGGAGGTGTACAGTAAGGTCTTGTCACATGTGGGGTTCGTATGGGTGAGGACGACTTTGTGGGTGTAGCGTCGGGTAGGGATCTTCAGGAAGGGGTTGGAGAAAATTACCTTAAAGGTGTGCAACGTCTGTTGTAGCTGAAGGGTATCGTGCGGTTATGGAATGAAGGAGAGTCATTTTGTAGTTGTAAGAGGAGCAATGAAAAACAACAATGCAGGGTACAGAGCAGGAAAGAGGACTTTTTTTAATTTTTTTTGCAGGTGGGGAATGTAGGAGACGGTCATCTTGTAGGAGTTAGGTGGAAAGGAGGGGACATTTTGCAGGTATGAGGTGAGGAAGAGCGCAATCTTGTGGGTCTTACGGGAGGTTTGGGGTGGGAGCGCCATCCTACAGGTTTTCAGCGAGAAGGATGACCATCATGTAAGTTTTAAGCAGGGCATAGGGCCATCTTGTAGGTGTTCAGTGATGGAGGATGGTCGTCTTACTGGTGTTAAGTGGGCGAGACGGCCATCTTGCATGTATTGTTAGGTCTGGGAGAGGGCCATCTTGCATGTGTTAGGTGGGGGATAGGGCCATCTTGCATGTGTTAGGTGGGGGATAGGGCCACCTTGCATGTGTTAGGTGGGGGATAGGGCCATCTTGCATGTGTTAGGTGGGGGATAGGGCCATCTTGCATGTGTTAGGTGGGGGAGAGGGGCCATCTTGCATGTGTTAGGTGGGGGAGAGGGCCATCTTGCATGTGTTAGGTGGGGAAGGGGGCCATCTTGCATGTGTTAGGTGGGGGAGAGGGCCATATTGCATGTGTTAGGTGGGGGAGAGGACTATCTTGCATGTGTTAGGTGGGGTAGAGGGCCATATTGCATGTGTTAGGTGGGGGAGAGGGCTATCTTGCATGTGTTAGGTGGGGGAGAGGGCCGTCTTGCACGTGTTGTTAGGTCTGGGAGAGGGCCATCTTGCATGTGTTAGGTGGGGGAGAGGGCCATGTTGCATGGTTAAGTGGGAGAGGGGGGCCATCTTGCATGTGTTAGGTGGGGGAGAGGGCCATGTTGCATGGGTTGAGTGGGAGAGGTGGGGGGCCATCTTGCGGGTGTGGAGTGCCGTGCTTCAGGTATGGAATGAGGAAGTGGCACGTCTTGCAGGTACAGGAGGGAAAAAGAGGTTCTACAGGATCGGAGTGTGGGATGAGACATCTTGTGGGTATCAACCAGGAGAAAAAATGAGAGAGGGAGGGCCATCATCTTGCAGGTGTGGAGTATGAGAGAGGGTCATCATCTTGCAGGTGTGGAGTATGAGAGAGGGTCATCATCTTGCAGGTGTGGAGTATGAGAAAGTCATCCTCTTGCAGGTGTGGAGCATGAGAGAGGGTCATCATCTTGCAGGTGTGGAGTATGAGAAAGTCATCCTCTTGCAGGTGTGGAGTATGAGAGAGGGTCATCCTCTTGCAGGTGTGGAGTATGAGTGAGGGTCATCCTCTTGCAGGTGTGGAGTACGAGAGAGGGTCATCCTCTTGCTGGTGTGGAGTGTGAGAGAGGGCCATCTTAGGGCTGGCCAGAGTGAGGTATGAGCAGCAGCAGCAGTAGCTGGGAGGGAGGAAGGGTGGGTGGGTGGTAGGGTGAGGCTCGGCCGTGGCTGGCCCGGGCGGGTGCCAGGGATCAATACTCGGTGTCCTGGAGCACCCGAGCTGCGATACCGCCCAGCATTTTGTTGTTCGGTGCCTGACTGTCATCACGGCGTCTTGGTGGGCGGGGCCGGCCGGGCCACGCCCCCAGTGGGCGGGGCGCCACCCGCGGCCCCGCCAGTGGCGCGTCGGTTTACAAAGTCGTCGGGAGAGGCGAGTGGTGGGCGAGGCGGCGGGGGAGGGGCGCTGCCCCCCGTGGGAGGCATGATGGCCCTAATGATGGTTCATGATGGCACTGTGGCACCGCTGTCTTGAGACACTGGTGCCTGTCTGGGAGGCCGACCGCTGCCTCCTCTCCCGGGGTCCTCGCCACCACGCTCTCCCTGCCGCCCCGTGCCGCCCGCCGCCGCTCCTGCCGCCCGCCGCCGGTGCCACCGCCCGCCGCTGCTACACCTCCTCCTCCTCCTCCTCCTCTTCCTCCTCCTCCTCCTCCTCCTGCTGCACGGAAGATGAGGGTGAAGTCGGTGGCACGGCGCCTGCCCAGAGGTACGTAGTCCCGGCTGACTCCCGCACCGCTGCTCCTGCCGCACCCGCAGCTGTGTGGCAGCTGCGGCACTCACCCGCACCCGGCACTCCCGGCGCTGGCGGGGCCGCAGGGCCAGCCTCCCTCCTGCCGCAGGCGGCGCTTTCCACAGGCACACATAACAACAACAACAACAACAACAACGTCAGTGGTGCCAACAGTTGTCAGACAACAAGGTCGCACGGTGACCTCCCCCTCCACCCACCTATCCCTCTCCCCCCCAATTGCGATGGAGAGGACCCCCCTCCCCTCGTCCCCCCCTACCCCTGTAGTGGAGAAGAGCCTCGTCCTATCTCCCGAGTTGGAGAAGAGCTTCCTCCTCCTCCTCCTCCTTTCTCTGCTGGTGGGAAAGGTCCTCCCTCCCTCCCTCCCTCCCTCCCTCCCTCATCTCCACCACCGCCGGGAGCGCTGGAGTGTTGGTGCTGTGTGTGTGTGTGTGTGTGTGATAAGTGTTGGTGATGATTAATTAGTGGGCGCGTAGCCCGTGGCCACGCCCACACAGGCCCATTATACGCGCCCCCCCTCGCCTGCCCTACCTAAGGCCTCCCGGGAGGTCAGTGGAGGTCAAGCCGTGACTTGACCTTCTGGCACATGGTCGGGGGTCAGTCCTCAGGATCAATTAATGACGCAAGATTCTGGGTCACCTGAAAATAAGAAGTTCAACCCGAGGGACGTCAGTGTGTTAAGCCACGGGTGGTGAGAGCCGGGGTAACGGTTCAGGTGTTAGTGCGTCCAACAACAGGTGATCGTGGACCTGTTACTGTGCCAAGGAAAGGGTGTGGAAGAGGAGGACAACAACGACGGGGGTGAGGGGGGGGATCTGTTAATGGGTGTGTGACACCGGGTGGACGACAGGCCGCCTGCCATGGAAATGTTGTACTGTTGTCCATGGATGATACATCTCATCCACTATCTATCTATGCATCGATTATACGAATCCTTCGAAACATATTCAACAACAAAACGGAATAATTTCTCTTTTTTTTCATGACAATGGGGGACGGGACGTCACAGACGCAAACCGTATTTCCATTCGAACTTAATCTACAACGAAGCAATAGCATTTACGGGAGTCGCCTCCCTCACTGCTACAACGCAGCAAATGACGAAGAACATGTGTCGAACCAAAGACCACAGACCACAGCTACAAGATCATGCAAGAAGATAACAGATCATACAAGAAGATAACAGATCATACAAGAAGATAATAGATCATACAAGAAGATAACAGATCATACAAGAAGATAATAGATCATACAAGAAGATAACAGGTTCTGTACCTCACTGGGGTGAAGATCTGCAGAAGCTGCACCACCACACATCGCAAGGTGTCGTTCCATTTGGGTCTTCACAGTCATTCCTCGGTCAGTGTTTGAACAGCTGGACCAGGTGGAACGTTCCTTTCCGTTCCTCATTTCGTCCCGAAACGCCCACGTTCTGAAAAGGACCAAATGAATGAGTGTGTGTGTAACTTTCTTTTTTCGTTCCCTGGCGGAAGATGATAAGAATACCCTGCGTGAAAGTGAATTGAGATCTGCCAGCTGATAAATGATAAATCCGGGTCATGATAGTACCAAAGCACATTCGTCGTAATTTCTAATTTCCTGTTGACCTTACCTGTTGACTCGCCCTTATTTGTGTGTCCACTACGAGGTTTGTTATTATGTGCCACCCTCGCTTCCTCCTGCTCGAGTTTTTGACATATGAATTTTCGAGTCATTTTCCTTTTTTCACTTTTCTCGAAACTTACACGAATCACGATTGTTTGAAAATGAAAAGAGTTTTCTTTTCTTTTTAGCTGATCTCTAAGGTTAACTATTTCTAAGTGGCACCAGTTGTCTACGTCCGTCACAATACAAATGTGTGCAAACAAGGTCTGTCAGCGAGTCTCGAAAACACATTCTGAAAGTGATTTACGCGTATGCAAATATGTTTTAAAAAATTGGATCGTGATATATCCGGGTTGACGCTACTGTTCGTGAGAATCGCTTTCAAATGAAAGTTTCCTGGAAAATAGAAATTCGTGTATCAAAAGGGGAAAACAAAATATAATGCCCAAATTATTAATACAATTTTTAAATGTCACATCGGAAAAGCTACAGATAGCAATTAATTATGCTAATTACTTTCATGTACTTCTGGTGTATACATATAATTTTCTTGCTCATTATTTGTTTTCTTTACATCAGCTTTAATGATGCAGAGTACTACAAAAGCATGTCGTTTTCTTCTCTTTCAACTAAGTTTAACATCGGCTACACGACCGGATCTGGTGATGCGCCACATTCTTCTAACGTCCAGAAAGAGAGAGAGAGAGAGAGAGAGAGAGAGAGAGAGAGAGAGAGAGAGAGAGAGAGAGAGAGAGAGTAATGTCGCCATACTCTCCTCACAAGAACGACAGGTCTTCACACACCACACTCTGCCAAACGTGTTATTTTCCAATGTCGTGTTCGCTAATAAGAACAGACTCTTACCATCAAAAGGATTCTGACGTTTGTTGTTTGTTTTGAAAAACTTTTTGATTCTGGATCTTTTCCTTTGTTGATACGAGCAGAACTTTACTGAGAAAGGACCCGAATATTTATACAAACGGTTTACTTTTGATAATTTCTTACTTTTATCTTTCGTTTGTTAACATTAACTGAACCTTTATCTTATGGATGTATTATTACAGCTGCTGTTAGAGATAAAAGATAAAGACTAATGAAAGAATTTTGTATTAATTTAAAAAACTAAAGACGTCCGTAAATATTTAACAAAATACGAAACAAAATTAATCTTTATCAGTAAATTTCTCAAAGTAATTCGCTAGGAAACCGATTTTTTCGCACCATGTTTTTTTTTTCCTTTCTTTTTTTTTACCACTTCAGAGATTTTTAATTTTAGTATACAAGACCGTGAGTGGCTTCCTGTGGAAAAAATTTTATTAATGTCTTTCGTGGAAAATATGTTGTGATCATGAAAATCGTTCAGAAATGAAGTAAGATGTGTCCCCTAACATTGTGAACACGACGGCACGACCTCTGACGACAATGGTGCGACCCTTTGCCACGACGGTGCGACCCTTGAGCACGACGTTACGACCCTTCGCAACGACGGTACGACCCTCAGAACACGGGAGCACGACCTTTCAGCACGACTGTACAATCTTTGGGGGCGACAGTATGGCCTTGGGGTATGGCGAATCTCGTCTTTAAACCAAACTCTTAAATGTCCAAAATCAATATTCAGGTCGTTATACTGAAAAGGTCGTACTGTCGTGCTCCAGGGTCGTACCGTCGTGCTTCAAGGGTCGTACCGTCGTGCTTCAAGGGTCATACCGTCGTGCCTCAAGGGTCATACCGTCGTGCTCAAGGGTCGTACCATCGTGCTTCAAGGGTCGTACCATCGTGCTCAAGGGTCGTACTGCCGTGCTCAAGGGTCGTACCATCGTGTTCAAGGGGGAAGGAAGGCTATCAGATCCTAATACCTCAATATATCTCACGTTATCTTCATGTAGAGATGTCTTCAAATCTCTAACACTTTTACTTACAAAATTCTTTCTGACCATAAAATAAGTATCTATACTTTTGGCTGAGAAACAGATGTGTAGCTCTGTACATTCATCTCTGTACTATACGGTTAGAATCGGTAGATAATGCACTCAATGATATACGTTACAGTGGGAATAATACAAATGAAACAGAAAGATGTAGTGTATCGGTTGAATTTCTCTGAAATTTCTAGCATCTTTTGGATCCCCGTTGCCAGATGCCGCAATCTGCAATGAGCTTAATGACTTACTCCATTAATTTGTGCCAAGTTAAACATCATCATTATTGATATTTTCATTTAGAAATGCCCTATTCATCAATTTCCATACTCTAATTTACCAAAACTTTTGCAAGTATTATCTCTTTCGCTTACATACCCACCCCCACAAAAAAATAAAATACCATGTCATTAAAAATTTGAAAATTTTAAAAATCAGTTAAAAGGTCAAGAAAAATTTTTGTAGTTTATATAAATTGTTCACTGACCAACCCATCTGAAGCAGGAAGGTTTATCAGGCCAGAGGTATAACGATCACAAATGAATTTACAGATAATTTAAGATGTAAACAGAGATCTAAAATTTTTCGAAGCAGGACGCAAACATTGTCTTGTGTGCGGCAGAAGAGATCCTTTCTCCTCACTTGCGTGTTCAGGATGTCCCCTCATCCTACAAGCCCTGTGGTGACGAAGGGAAGGAAGCTGTCTTTCTTTTTATCTTGATTTTATTTACTTTAGTTTAGTTTATTCTTTTTTTTTGAGGGGGAAGGTCAGCTTTCTACTGTATTACTGTATTTTGTGTCTACAGAGTTATATTAGCTTCTGTATCTTACAGAACATGAGCCCATTTTCTATTGCTGTGGTTCTTAAACACTGGATAGAGGTCGTACCTGTAGCGAAGGATACGTACTAATCACTTAGCATATATTTGAATACTTAATCAGTAACCGTTTAACTACCTGGAGTGGTTATTTAGCCGACCCCCATCATGCTAGTTAATCTGTGAAGTTAGTTTTCATTCTTTTTTATTTTTCGTCTTAAATTTCTCTTTACCTCAGAAATTTTCACTTAAAAACAAATTTTGAAACAAAATTTCACAAACTTTAATCTGTCAGTTTGCTTTCTTCATACATAGCACTAATTATATCATATATATATATATATATATATATATATATATATATATATATATATATATATATATATAATCAGTGGGACTCGAACCGGAGTCATAAAATGAACTGGCCCATTCGACTGTAATCCAGAGCCCAAGATACCTAAAAGAACGAACAAGGTACTGCATCATGACGCATTAGGCAGTTCTTTTAGGACTTGGTGACCTAATCTTGTCACTATAGCGTCAACGAGAGGTTATATGATATATTATATAATGTTGACGCTATAGTATATGGAGACCTCGGGAGCTGGTGGGATGTGGTGTTGCTACGGGGGTTGGGATGTGGAGGGCAGTGGTATGGTTAAGAAGGGCACAGGTGGGAGGGAGTGCAGGTGGGAAGGGGGTGTAGGTGGAAGGCATGCAGGTGGGAGGGGTCGTAGGTGGAAAAGATGCAGGTGGGAGGGGTGTGTGGGTGGAAAGGATGCATGTGAAAGGAGGTGTAGATAGAAGAGATGCAGGTGGGAGAGGGGTTCAAGTGGAAGGGATGTAGATGGGAAAGACCCATATAGGATCGGTGGAGATGGAAGGGGGAAGGGAGGTGTAAAGGGTGGCTATGGAAATGGCACGAGGTCACCACTGGTAGGAGTGGAAGAGAGTGTAAGGATCTGCTTGTAGGAGGGAGGCATGTAGAAAGGTGGGAGAGGGGGAGACCGACCTGGTGGAAGGGGAGGCAGGTCTGTGTAGGTGGATGGGCATATATGTAACTTCACCTTCCCTTCATAACTCCTCACAATTTATTTCTCATTTTTTTTTTTTTTTTACTTTACAATCGCCACATTTAACCTCCTCTCTCAAACTTTTCACCAGCCCTGATTAACCCGAAAACTTCTACACAAACCTTGTAAAAAAAATGAGTATAAAAGTTGGAAAGTGTAAAAGGCTAAGTTTATAAGCCTGTAAAAGAAGTGTAAAAGATATATAAGAACCGCTACCCATTAGTGTAAAATGAAAAACAAAAAAAAGAGCGTGAAAGTTATTTTCCTCCAATCAATCGATAACACAACGAAGTGAGAAATGATGATATAAAATTATGATTAAGAATCACGCGAGGGCCAGGGTTCGAATCCCGGACGGAGCTACCGGCTCACAACCAACCCAGCTGCACATCCCTCCCTTTTGGGGCTGGTCGATAATTGAGTACCTGGCATATATATATATATATATATATATATATATATATATATATATATATATATATATATATATATATATATATATATATACACCACAGTAAACATATTTATAATTGCCTAAGAGTATCAATAATTTGTTACTAAGTTTATAATCCAACCAGAAACGTCAAATGTATGGCGACTGGGATATTGGATACAGGATCTTTGCTCATGCAAATGCATGTGTGTGTGCATGTGTGTGTGTGTGTGTGTGTGTGTGTGTGTGTGTGTGTGTAAACATTAACGCAGGCACCATCAAGATATACAGACCGACGTATGCCACAATTGCCTGGCCTATGCCACGGGCAAAGACCATAAATGTACAGGAGATCTATATAAGACGAAAGCAATGTACCGCGAAAGCAATGTATCGCGAAAGCAATGTACCGCGAAAGCAATGTACCGCGAAAGCATTGCATCGCGAAAAAGAGTGCACCGTCGGTTAAATTTGTGCATTTGGCGTTTTTTTTTTTTTTTTCTTTTTCTTTGGCGTGTGTACGACACGTCCTTCGAGACACTGCTGTAGTTTCATGTATCCGTTTTAGCCTGGTCGTAAGTTTTGTATTATGTATCCGATCGTGTACGATGCTACATTGTTTTGTATTATGTATCCGATCGAGTACGATGTTACATTGTTTTGTATTATGTATCCGATCGTGTACGATGCTACATTATTTTCCTGAAAGGTTTCATGATTTTTCAGCACCTGCAGATGAAAGTCTTCAATATCTATCTTTCACTCTATCTATCTATCTATCAGTCCATTCATCTATCTTGCCCCCTACGTATTTCCTTTCTGTATATGTGATATGTACCTCCCATGTACCCTCGTACATTTTTTTCATTATAAAGGTAAGAAATTTAATTTAACCATAGCATCTCTTTTTCTTTCAGTAATATTCAAAATTGTCGCCTGTCCCGTTTTCTACGAAATTCGTATTTGAAAACCGTTAACGGCTTTTTTCTTTAAAATACAATAAAAACGGAGATGACGTAATCGAGGTAATACATACTCATTCATTATGGCCAATTGGCAGGGTTATTCACGACGCAATGTTCATACATTTGTGTGTGAAACAAATCTTTCTTCTTCCTTAACAACGGAGTGAATAAAACCATCGTAGAAAACGGTACGAGTTAGTGAGAAAGACGACGAGAGGTCTAACCCTCTTACGCAATACGATCTATATGTCTCAAAGGCTATCGTCTAATTCTATTCTAATATTCTAATGCTCTTTCTAACATCTAAATCTATGTACTTGTAGTTTCTGCAGGTCTTCGATTGTGTGGCTAAACCTAATATCTATGGCAGTCTATGTTAAAATCGTTTCTATGTTCTTTATCATTCCAAGACAATTCATAACCCTATTTATTCCAATTTTTCTAATCAGTAAATGTAATTAGATGGATAATTGGATAATTAGATAAATGAACTATTTTCCTTCACCAAGTAGCAATTAATTTCATTTTTGCTCACTTCAGCCCTTCTCATTTTCCTCAACAAACTTAATTTCCCACCAATCTGCTTCCCTATTTACATACCAATTTTGCTCCCACATACAAATACCTATTTGTCTCCCTATTCAGCCACCTATTTGCTTCCCTATTTACCTTGATATCAACTGTCCCCATTATTCTCAGTACCTTTCCTACCTTGCCTGGTCGTGGGTATTTCCCTGATTTTTCCTCTTTCTCCTCTTAGCTATCACTTACTACACAAGCACTTTGCCTTTCGATTTACCTACCTAATTGCCCGTCCACTCAACAGCCCATTATACTCTTACTAATCACCAGCCCATTTTCCCTACCTGTTTATGCACCAATTGACTTTTCCATCTATCACCTGCTTGCCTGCCTATTTAGCAACCTATTAACCCAATTACCTATCAACCTCTTTACTTACTGACTCATTTATTCGTTTATCGATTAACCTCTTTACCTACGTACGTATCTCTTTACCTAAATTACTACCTATTAATGAATCTATCTACCTACCTATCCAACAGCTTACCTATTCATCATCCTATTCACTAGCCCTATGCACTTACCTATCCAATAGCTTACCTACTCATCATCCTATTCACTAGCCCTATGCACTTACCTATCCACTTGCCTATACATTCATCAACCAGCATTGCCTTACCTTTCCGTGTACCTAACAGCGTCACGTATCTCCCCAAATGTACCAGTTCACCTTCTAACTTACCGATATCCTCCTTCTATCTACCTTACCTCCACCCCTATTTACCTATCCCACTCCCTACCTAACATGCTTATTTCCCCTCCCTAAATACGCACACTCATTACCGCCCACTCATTCACTTGCCCATCAAGCCATCTGGTTACCCAAGTCAGGCAGGAATGTCTGCCTTACACAACGAACTGGTAGATGACTCTTATGATATCTACAATTTAAACTGACAAACTGTAAATGACTCTTATGATATCTACAATTTAAACTGACAAACGATGATTAGTGCTCGATATAATTGTGGTATCAGTAATTAGTACGTATGGATCATCTCTAAGTATATAACGTGACCATGTGACAGTTTATACGAAGGAAGATACCACAATACACACACACACACACACACACACACACGTATATAGGGGAGAAAGAATACTTCCCACGTATTCCCTGCGTGTCGTAGAAGGTGACTAAAAGGGGAGGGAGCGGAGGGCTGGAAATCCTCCCCTCCCATTCTTTTATTTTCCAAAAGAAAGAACACAATGGGGGGCCAAGTGAGGATATTCCCTCTAAGGCTCAGTCCTCTGTTCTTAACGGTACTTCGCTTACGCGAGAAATGGCGAATATGTATGAAAAAAATACATTGTGTGTGTGTGTGTGTGTTGTGTGTGTGTGTATGTGTGTGTGTGTGTGTGTGTGTGTGTGTGTGTGTGTGTGTGTGTGTGTGTGTGTGTTATTACGTCAGAAGTATATGAGAATATAAGATAAGCTTTTTTTTCGTTGTAATTTAGGAAATAACTTTACACGGAGTGTGAGGTCATCAGACAGGTTATGACGTCATTAAGCTGTGTTGTGACATCGGAAGGCTTTGGTTATGACGTCAGTATGGGGGTTGTGACGTTGCTGCTCGTGTAATATTACTTCCAGCAGCAGCTGGCAATGACCACTAAAAATTATGCTTATATATTTCTCCACTCTCTCTCTCTCTCTCTCTCTCTCTCTCTCTCTCTCTCTCTCTCTCATTCTCTTTCATCCTCTCTCTCTCTCTCTCTCTCTCTCTCTCTCTCTCTCTCTCTCTCTCTCTCTCTCTCTCATTCTCTCTCTCTCTCTCTCTCTCTCTCTCTCTCTCTCTCTCTCTCTCTCTCTCTCTCTCTCTCTCTCTCTCTCATCCTCGTTCTCTCATCCCTCGCTCTCATCCCCCCCTCTCTCTCTCTCTCTCTCTCTCTCTCTCTCTCTCTCTCTCTCTCTCTCTCTCATCCCTCTCATCCCTCGCTCTCATCCCCCCCCCTCTCTCTCTCTCTCTCTCTCTCTCCCTTCCCTCACCCCCCCCCCCCACCATCAAGCGGGCCTCTCTGCTAATGGAACACGGTCGCTCACCCCGGATAAAGCCAGCCTGAAGAATAGGACACAAAATGGCGTCCTTTTGATCGCTGGTGATGCTGGGGAAGGGGACGGTATCTGTGTGTGTGTGTGTGTGTGTGTGTGTGTGTGTGTGTGTGTGTGTGTGTGTGTGTGTGTGTGTGTGTGTGTGTGTGGTGTATTTCTGTCTGTGTTTGGGGAGGGAGGTGAGGGTTTGTGTGTGTGTGTGGGAGTGGGGGTGTTTGTGTGTGGGGGAGTGGGGGTGGAGTGGTGTATTTGTGTTTGTCTATTTGGGGTGTGTTTGTGTATGTGTGGAGGTGGGGGAATGGGTGTGTGTGTGTGTGTTTGTGTGTGTGTGTGTGTGTGTGTGTGTGTGTGTGTGTGTGTGTCGAACACATCACACACACCCTTTGTATCGCAAATGAATAATGACTTTGATAACAGAAAAATGTATTCCATCCTGACAAACTAACTCAGGCTCTAATTCGAAGATGACCTTCGGCTCATCTTGGCCTCTTTGCTACTAGTAATGTTGAAGACGCTTGTTCCATACCACCAAAGAATGCTATACGTGTCCCTATTTCCCACTACAACCCTGTCATAAACTGGTCTATTTCCCATTACGACCCTGTCATAAATTGGTTTATTTCCCATTACAATCCTGTCATGAACTGTTCTATTTCCCATTACAACCTTGTCATAAACTGGTCCATTTCCCATTACAACCCTGCCATAAACTGGTCTATTTCCCATTACAATCCTGTCATAAACTGGTCTATTCCCCACTACAACCTTGTCATAAACTGGTCTATTCCCCACTACAACCTTGTCATAAACTGGTCTATTTCCCACTAAAGTACTCTCATATATTGGTCTATTTCCCACCACAACGCAACTGTAAATTGTTCTTCCACCTCTATAAATATTCTGTACAAGAAGATGGTATACAATGAATTAAGAAGATGCTGTACAGTGAATAAAAAGAATAAAAAGAAGAACGATTTTATTTACATAATTACGACATCTTTTAGAAAGATGGACTGAAGAAAAAGGACCAAAGGACTTAAAATTTTTAATAAATCAGTTATCAATAACAGACCATGGTCTGTGTGTGTGTGTGTGTGTGTGTGTGTGTGTGTGTGTGTGTTACGACATCTTTTAGAAACATTGGACTGAAGAAAAAGGACTAAAAGACTCAAACTGATAATAAATCAGTTATCAATAACAGACCATGGTCAGTGTGAGTGAGTGAGTGAGTGAGTGAGTGTGTGTGTGTGTGTGTGTGTGTGTGTGTGTGTGTGTGTGTGTGTGTGTGTGTGTGTGTGTGTGTGTGTGTGCGCGCGCGCGCCAGGGTATCAATCCCTCCTTGCTTGCCTCAAGTTATGTTTGCTTTAGCAGATAGCCACGGCTTCACACGGTATTTGTGAAGTACTACTCTAAAGGCTGCTTTTTTTTCTTTTTTTTCAATATGTTTTCGTCTCGGCTGAATGTTTCTGGTGTAAGGGTCTATGTCCGGGAGGGTGTGTGTGTGTGTGTGTGTGTGTGTGTGTGTGTGTGTGTGTGTGTGTGTGTGTGTACGCGCCGTTGTTCATGTGCCGTGCCTGTGTATCATGCTGTCAAGTAAGTGGTGTTTGTAAGGCACGTTTCGACCCAGCGACTTCTTTTGTTTTCGATTTTTTCTCTTTCTTTTTTTCTCTTCGTCTTGGAATTTTATCTGCGATGATCGGGCGGGTTTAGGTAAAGGTCTGGTTCCTTCTCTGGCTCTCGGTGAGCGAGTGTGTTAAGGTCGCGTTGTGTTTCTGTGATAAGGGTTATCTTCGCCATGTGCACGTGGGGTTGGGGCGGAGAGAGAGAGAGAGAGAGAGAGAGAGAGAGAGAGAGAGAGAGAGAGAGAGAGAGAGAGAGAGCCGACCACGCGTGTGAAGTATTTCGGTGGCCAAGAAAACGCCCCGTCGAGTATGTGTCATACATTTCGGTTCTCCTCGGTATTCAGGTGGAGACCCACCTGGGAAAAGAACAGGGCGGCTGCATTTTGGTGGAGGTAGAGAGGATGGGCGTGGGACACGGGGTGAGGAAGAAGGGATTGAAGGAGGCCCACGTACAGGGCTAGTAGAGGGAGAGGAACTGGCTGATAGAGGTTAGATAGATGGGTATTTGAGAGGGCTGGGAGAGCACATTGAGTGAGAGGGCTGGGAGAGTACATGAGTGAGAGGGCTGGGAGAGCACATGACTGAGAGGGCTGGGAGACCACATGAGTGAGAGGGCTGGGAGACCACATGAGTGAGAGGGCTGGGAGACCACATGAGTGAGAGGGCTGGGACACCACATGAGTGAGAGGGCTGGGAGACCGCATGAGTGAGAGGGCTGGGAGAAGAGTAGTAAGAATGCCAAAAAAAAAAAAAAAAAAAAAAACGTAGGCTGGGATAGGTCGGGGGACGGCAGGGAGCGGACTAGTGAGAGGGCTGGGAGAGGTATGGGAGAGGACAAGGGAGAGCGGTAACTCTGGCGGCCGGGGTTATACGACGCTGTAAATTGCAAATAAACCTTCCACATCACCTGTAACCGTGGTGGTGGTGGTGGCGGGTGGCGGAGAGTTGGTTATGGTGGTGATAGTGGGCATAGTGGTGGTGAAAATGGTGGTGGTGGTGATAAGTGGCAATACTAGGATGTTTCCAACAAGCACTACCTTCAACTCACACACACACACACACACACACACACACACACACACACACACGAATACCACCAAGCAAATCAAGGGCAATGTAGCTCTCATCAATACACATTAACATTCGCCAACAATCCATGAGAATGTTCACTCATGACTTCCATCAATATTCCAATCAACATGAGCAACATTCCTGGAACTCTTCAGGAACTCAGTGTTCATGCAATAGCCACAGCTGTATTTGCCACCGGCAATGCTTCATCCACCGCAAACATAGATGTATTTACCACAAATACAGCTTAATTAGATTGTACCTGCCATTCGCACGGCTGTATTCAACGCCATCTCATCTGTATCCTCCACCAACACTTCGGTGTCCACTGACAACACAGCTGCATCCAAAACCACCACCACTACATCCGCACCCATCACCAACACGGCTGTATCCCCCGCCACCATCAGTACCACCTCCAACACTACATCTGTAGCCACCAACACATCTGTCTCCTCCAACAGGTCTGCCCCTGGAGGTCCTGCTAGTACAACGTCTCCAAGGAGTTCTCTCCACGTCCTGCTCCTCCTCCACCCAGGTCTCCATTAATCTCCACCAGTCGTCTCCCCGCCCTTCCCTCTCCACCCTCACCCTCCTCCCACTTCCGTTATTACCATTATTTTAGGTAGGTTATTGGGCCTTTTCTATTTGCCTTTTATTGTTCTATTTCACTCGTCCGTCTTTCGCCTTCGTATCATTTCTATTCTTCACTTTTCTTCGATTCTTTCCTGCCGTAGAATCCTGCATGGGAGACGGGTTCATGGACTTGAAGAAGCCATGAGTATTTGTCTCATCCAAAATCGCGTCTGTATAGAGATAAGAGTGATAGAGTCCCACTATTGGTGATGGCATTCTGGACTTGATCCCTTGAGCGCGATATTACGATCCTCGAGTGCGACGGGATGACCCTTGAACACGACGGTACGATCCTTGAACACGAAGTTTCGATCCTTGAACACGACGGTACGATCCTCGAGTACGACGGAGTGACTCTTGAACACGACGGTACGATCCTCGAGTACGACCCTTGAACACGACGTTACGATCCTTGAACACGACGGCGCGAACCTTGAACACGACGGTACGACCCTTGAACACGACGGTACGATCCCTTGAACACGACTGTACGACACCTTGAACACGGTTACGATCCTTGAACACGACGGTACGAACCTTTAGCACGAAGGTACAACCTTTGAACACGATGGTTGTGCGACCCTTGGGTAAAAAGTAGACCTGGCCTTTAGCTTGCCCTTTGCTAGTTAGGCCAAAGGCCAAAGGTCACGCCGTAATAAAAGTGCTGACAGTACTGTCGTGGTCAAGAGTCGTACCAATGTCCTCAAGGATTCGCACCATTGTCTTCAAGGGTCGTACCATCTTGCTCAAGGATGGCCCCACTATACACAAAGGTCGTACCGCCGTCCTCGAGGATTGGACCATTGTGTTCATAAGTCGTACCGTGCCCTCGTGCTCGAGGGTCGTACCTTAGTGCTCAGCGGGTAGACGGTAGCCCATAGCGTCCATTAAGAGTGGAATTATTTAGAACGAGAGCCACTCTATACCTTCCTTTAGTAGCAATTCCACTCCAGACTTATGGTTGCTATAAATCCCTCCCAATAGCAATGCTCCTTCGGCCCTATACAGCGGCTGCTAGGGCCTCTAAGAGCAAAGTCACAGTGGACTTGCGAAAGCGACTGTCTTTGGCAATGGCAGTTCCAGTGTGGACTTGAGGAAGCCACAGTCTTTTGCAATGGCAGTTCCAGTGTGGACTTGAGGAAGCCACAGTCTTTTGCAATGGCAGTTCCAGTGTGGACTTGAGGAAGCCACTGTCTTCGTCAATGGCAGTTCCAGTGTGGACTTGAGGAGGCCTTTGTCTTCGTCAATGGCAGTTCCAGTGTGGACTTGAGGAAGCCTTTGTCTTCGTCAATGGCAGTTCCAGTGTGGACTTAAGGAAGCCTTTGTCTTCGTCAATGGCAGTTCCAGTGTGGACTTAAGGAAGCCTTTGTCTTAGTCAATGGCAGTTCCAGTGTGGACTTAAGGAAGCCTTTGTCTTCGTCAATGGCAGTTCCAGTGTGGACTTGAGGAAGCCTTTGTCTTCGGCAATGGCAATTCCAGGATGAGCCTGTGGCAGCCACACTGTCTTCCAGAAGTAGCAGTTCCAGTACGGACTTGAGGAGGCCATCTGTCTCCAACAGCAGCAGTTACAGTATGGAACTGAGAAAGCAGCAGTCTTCGAGATGAAGAACTCCAGTATGGCCTTGACGCAACCAGCGTCTTCAACAGTAGCAGATCAAGTATGCACTTAAGATACCTATTATCCTCAGCAGTATCACGGCTACTGAGAACATGACGGAGGGTATTGTTCTCAACAAGAGCAGTGCCACAGTGAACTTAGGGGCGACGTTCGCAACAGCAGCAGTGCCACAGTGAACTTAGGGGCGACGTTCGCAACAGCAGCAGTGCCACAGTGAACTTAGGGGCGATGTTCGCAACAGCAGCAGTGCCACAGTGAACTTAGGGGCGACGTTCGTAACAGCAGCAGTGCCACAGTGAACTTAGGGGCGATGTTCGCAACAGCAGCAGTGCCACAGTGAACTTAGGGGCGACGTTCGCAACAGCAGCAGTGCCACAGTGAACTTCTGGATGTTCGCAACAGCAGCAGTGCCACAGTGAACTTCTGGATGTTCGCAACAAGAACCGTGTCACAGCGAACTCAGGGACGTTGCTCCCAACAGGATCAGTGCCACAGTGAACTTAGGGACGACATCTGGGTTCAAGCAGCTCTACCGTAGCGCCCTTAGGGAAGTCACGAGTCTAAACACAAACCAGATGCAGACACAGAAACACATTGATATTGACCATATAGCCTTCTATAGCCTAATCCCAAAGGGACGTTCGCAGTGATATATTACCAGACTGAGAAGCGAACCTCGTGACTATCAAGTATTCTGAGAATATGCTTAAGTACTAACCAAATATTTGCCTTTATTGCAGTTACCATTTATAGATAAGTAACTGCATGAGATTTATTGGATCAGCGGAGCAAACACTGATTGATAAAGATGGTTGATTAGTGATAAAGATTAAGAGATAAGACCACCATGATAAAACCCAACATATGATCACAGTGATTATGGAATCATTACCATGCCTAGTCATTAGTAAGGAACAACATGCGTGTTGAGTAGCATTAACAGGAAAATAAAAAAGGAAAATCAATTATACATACAAAACCTTGAATAGAAAAAAAAGGGTGATACAGACTGTAAATAAGACAGATGAAAGATACGACGTACCCTGGCTGTAAACCTAAAGTTAACATTGTCTGTCAATCTTAAATTTCTTTGTAAGATATGGCATTCGATGTTATCTGTCCAGTATACGACGAGATTCCAATCCTCATCGCTGGACTGGCGGGGAGGTTGAAAGACTCGCACGTCAACAGACCCAGATATAGACCGACTTGGTGTTAGGTCTGTAATTCTTGCCGACAAAAAATAGATAGATCTTGAGGATGAATAACGCAATCCAACGATGAATTCCCAGCAGATGTACATCTGTCGCTCATTTCCGATTTTTTTTTTGCTTCTTCATTAGGCAAGCTTAAAAACGTAAGTGATTTCAGCTTCTGATTTTGGTATAGTTATACCTTCAAACTGACTGACAGTACCTTGGGGAAATATAATCACCCAGAGCTGACGAAGACAATGTGTAGATCAGGAATAGATAGACGAGTGTGAAGAGGGGAGGGAGGGTGGGAGGTTTTAGGGAATCTTATGTAAGGGGAGGTGGCGGTGGAGGGAAGGGCCGAGTGAGTTTAGTTCCTCAGGATCCACCAGATGGAGGTCCTTCCATAGGATGCAGGGGTCCCTCTGTCGTCGCGAGGGCATTGGTGGCACGACTCCTTAGGGAGCTGTCCCTTCCTGAGGGTCTGGTGATTAGTGATTGGGGAGGCGGGAGGAAGGAAGAGGCGGGGAGGAAGGAGAATGAAGAGGAGGGAAGGAAGGAGGAAGTTAAGGGAAAAGGAGGCGAAGGATTCGGTGAGGAGGAGAGCCGTAAAAAGGAGGAAGAGAGGACGTAGAGTGAAGGATGAAGCAGACGAGGAAGAGAAGAGGAGGAGGAGGAGGAGGAGGAGGAGGAGGAGGAAGGAGGACAAACAAACTTCCTTCCCTCTTCTAGGGTTTAAATCTTGAGATAAGATGAATGCTGTTGAGGCAAAGTCATTTGTCTGTTTTCTATTGGGTCACGACGGGGGTGCCTCCACTGTGGTAGGAGGAGGGAGTGGAGGGAGGGATGGGGGAGGGGTCGAGAGATGGTGGATGAGAGACCCTGGAGAACCCCCCCCCCTTAACCCCTGCCCCTTACCCCCACACCTCCTGTACATCATCAATCATCTACAATATATATACATTTTTTTTCCCTGTGATTCAATAACATGCACAACACGAGAGTTTGGGCTACTGCACTGCTACATGTGTGTTTTTGTATCTGTGACAGTTGCCGAGAGAGAGAGAGAGAGAGAGAGAGAGAGAGAGAGAGAGAGAGAGAGAGAGAGAGAGAGAGAGAGGATCACAAACAGTTTGGCAGTCAATGGCTATATGACTGGAATCAAAGAGAAAAGGTTACTCAGTCTAGGGAAACTAATAATCTAAACTGTCCTTGGGACATTTAGATTAATCAGTACATTCAATATAGGCATTCAATCTGAGTCTTAGGGGGCATTTAAATCAACCAGGACATTTATCATTGGGCATCTAATGTAAGTCTTGGTGGAATCTAAATCAATCAGGACATTTGATGTGGGCATTTAATTTGTCGATATGGACATTTAAACTAATGTTGACATCTAACTTGGTATGAACATCCAATATGGGCATTTACTTTAAACTCATAGGGCCATCTAACATTACTGACTCGAATGGCGGAGGCAATTTATGTCAAAATAGAGAACAATAAATTCTTTATCGGATAAGAATACGAAAGCATTTCTGTTGATGTGAAAACAATTTTGTCGATTACGCCGAGGGGGTCGAGATGATCAGGTGCGCGTGTCCCGTGTGCGTTATTTACTGCTTACTGACACTGGAGGGTGAAGTAAGCGAGAGTGAGAGAGGGGTAGGGGGTTAGGGAGAGAGAGAGAGAGAGAGAGAGAGAGAGAGAGAGAGAGAGAGAGAGAGAGAGAGAGAGAGAGAGAGAGAGAGGTGGGTGGTGGGAAGAGTGGTAGCGAGAGTGAGGGGTAGGGGTTAGGGAGAGTGGCAGCGAGTGAGTAAGAGAGAGAGAGGGTGGGTGGGTGGTGGTGGTGAGAGTGGTAGTGAGAGTGAGGGGGGTGGGGAGTTAGGAAAAGTGGGAGTGAGAGTGAGGGGGCGGGGGTTAGGGAGAGTGGTAGTGAGAGTGAGGGGTGAGGGTGTTAGGGGAAGTGGTAGCGAGTGAGTGAGTGAGAGAGAGGGGTAGGGGTTAGGGAGAGTGGGAGTGAGAGGTGAGGGGTTAGGGAGAGTGGCAGCGAGTGAGTGAGTGAGTGAGGGAGTGAGTGAGTGAGGGAGAGAGGTGGGTGTGTTGGGTGTCTCGTCACAGCTCAACTATTAATCACCCTCGTCGGACACCTCACGTTCACAGTGGCACCCTTCCAGTGTGGCCATGTTCCAGGCTCTCTGCGGCTCTATCTGCACTCTATATTCCACTGGCTCTGATGTGCTCTCTCTCTCTCTCTCTCTCTCTCTCTCTCTCTCTCTCTCTCTCTCTCTCTCTCTCTCTCTCTCTCTCTCTCGTGTCTAACAGTCAGGTCCGCTACCATTTTAGGTCTTCCGGTATGGCTCAGTTTTCGGCTCTATGAAGGTCTATATCCACATTGTCTTCTGCTTTCACACTGTTATAGGCTCTATGTGTCCCGGTAAAACAAATGAGGGCGGTACAGATGGCTCTATGCAGCTCTAGGCTCTGGCAGACACCATATGGCACTGTATTCACTCTACTTGGACTGGTGTAGAGCAGGATGACTTTAAGTGCTCTCTTCGGCTCTGGGCTCAGTCTCCATGAGGCACTACGTGGTTCTAATCCACTCTATGTCTCTCGGTGAAGCAGAGAAAGGCTCTATAAATGTCTCGTGGTGGCTCTAAGGAAAACAAAATATTACCCTGCCTCTTGCTCTATCGTTATCCAGGGGATGGTGTGTGGGAGCCTCACCTTCAATATCTCTTTTAGAGTCTTAGGAGCTTGATGCGACTCTAAGATCTCTCAATGCACCACCAGTGCCCTTGGGAGCCGTCGCTGCCAAGTGCCGTCCGTTCTGCAGCCAACGGCATATCCTATGAGGATATCCCAAGGATCCTGTGGTTAACAAATGGCAACATTAACTCCAAGGTCTGGTGGCATAACGACCGTGTCAACCGAAATGGACGAAAGGTCATTGGAGACCGCTGCTGTGTTCTGACCTCGTGACACAGGATGGGAGCGCGACACATCGCGCCCACCACACGACAGAGGGACACGTCCGGTTCGATGAGGGACATTTAGTTCACTTGGCCTCTGTCCAGAGGTGTCCCAGGACGGCGCGGACAAAGTGGCTATGAATATGGTCACTGTCGAACGAGCTATTGAATGCCCTCGGACGGAGGACAGGGGAGGGGACAGGGGACAGGAGGGGGGGGGGGGGGTGGAGACCGAGGGGATAGGATGAAAGGTATGGAGAGGACGGGGGAGGGAGGGACAAGGAGTGGAATAGGGTAGAGGGAAAGGAAGGGGGACACAGGAGGGGAACAAGAGGGGACAGGAGAGGGGACCACTTGAGCTGACACCTTCCATTTATTCGTCCCATCCCAGATCCCAGACCCTTACACCCCCCACCAAATACCGTGGACAAGGTCAGTTAATTACTTTCTAGAGTGCTTCTTTTCCTCGATCATTATTACCCTTGAACACGACGTTACGACCCTTGAACACGACGTTACGACTCTTGAACACGACGGTACGATCCTTGCGCACGACGGCACGACCCTTGAGCACGACGGTACGACCCTTGGGTATGATGGCCTGGCCTTTGACCTGATCCATAAGGGTCGGGTGAAAGGCCAGGCCATCACACCCGAGGATCGTACCGTCGCAGTCAAGGGTCGTACCTTCGTGCTCAAGGATCGTACCGTCGTGCTCAATGGGTTGGTATATACCATAGAACTGCTCGTAATTCTGTTTGTCTTGTGGCCATAACCTGATAATGTCAATAGTGGTGTGTGTGTGTGTGTGTGTGTGTGTGTGTGTGTGTGTGTGTGTGTGTGTGTGTGTGTGCGCGCGCGCGCGCGCGCGCGAGCGCGCAGGACAATCTATGTGGCTCTAGCTACAGTGGATCTACAAGAATCGTTGTGCACAGAAATACGGACAACCAAACACAACAGTTTGTTCCTAAAGCAGGAGACAATCACGTCTTATAACCGATATATATATATATATATATATATATATATATATATATATATATATATATATATATATATATATATATATACACAGACACACACACGTGCATTACTGGACCGGACATAACAAATTCATCGTAATGACATAAAGACACAGGAGAGGAGCCCATAAAACACCTCCCATTACCACACACGTGGTGACAAAAACAGAGCGAACCACGCCCATTTTATGTACCGTTGAAGCAACCATAAATTGAGTGGTTTAGAATCGCCAGGCACGCGCCCCGGGGGCTTTACCCGGCCCAGCCAGCCAGTTAGCCAGCGAACTCAACAGCTGCAGCTCATCTGTGACAGCACGGGACAGAGAGACAGAGAGACAGAGAAAGCGAGAGCGAGGCAGGGAGGCGCGTGATGATGATGATGAGGCAGACGACGGTGGTGTGTTAGCTGAAGCAATGCGGAGGGAAGGGCTCGTGTGCTGGAGAGGAGGCTGGAACTGAGCGAGGTACGTAGGATTCCGAGATCTTGGTGAGTAACGCTGGCGATGTCGAAGTGTGGTGGTGCTGGTGCTCTGTGTGTGTGTGTGTGTGTGTGTGTGTGTGTGTGTGTGTGTGTGTGTTGAGGTGACCCCCGGGGGTTCGAAACCTCTTGAACACTAGGACCCCCGACCCTTGAACACTACGATCCTTGAGCGATGATACGACCCCTTTGAACACCATCGCACGACCCTTGGAGACGATGATTGGACCCCCTAAGCACGACAGTACGACCCCTTCTGAAAAACGGGACGAGTCTTGGGTATGACGACCCTGGCCATTGACGTGGGTGGTGTTGGTGCGGTGGTCGTTGTGGTGGTGGGGGAATACATGGGACGAGGAGAGAACAAGACACCTGATGGTCCGAGGTTGCGTTAACTGCAGCAGAATCGGAAACGTAAACCACAAGGCGTTTTCTAACCCATCTCTCCCTCCGGCTCAACAGTCGGAGGAGAAAAAAAAAAAGAAAGCTGAATAGGAACATTATGTAATATGGAGAAATATACTACCATGTAAATTCTCTAGGAATGTGATACCGGGGAACTATTCCAACTTCAGTGAGAGACGGGTTCACTTGGGCGGACTCAGAGACAGAAGAAACTGCGCTGGAGTATCTGTCTGGCCTTAATTTGAAGTGACAATCTGTGGTGGTGACTGTGGTGGGGACACACCTGTGTGGCGGTGGTGATGCTCGAAGGTGACATCTGTGTTCAGTAAAAACGGGGCCCCCCGCGGGGCGAGACATAAGGGGTCGGGGTAACTGGGACGGGGCAACAGAGAGTGGGGGGGGGGGGGAGGAGGGGTTAGCTTGGTGAGGTGGGGCAATACAGTGCAGCCAGCGGACAGCCAGATGGCCAGGTAAACACAGTCGTCATTAACGTCATCACCAGTAAACACTCCGCCTTTATTTATGGGCCCGCGGCTGGAGTTGCAGTCGGGCCATGACAGTGTCTTACACCAAAGTCCCCCCCCCCCTCCCCCCCGTCACATCGCCCCAATCACGCTATCGGCATCAGGACCGTCACGCTAAACGTGTTGTACCACAAGAGAGAGAGAGAGAGAGAGAGAGAGAGAGAGAGAGAGAGAGAGAGAGAGAGAGAGGAAAGAGAATTCACGACACTAGAAATTAAAGTAATCCCGAAAAGAAGACAAAAAAAAAAAATGTAATCTCGCGCAATGACGCCACCAGCAGCAAGTGGTTCAGCTGTGGTGCCCCCATGGCGTACTCCCCATCGGTGCATGGGAGAAGGGGGACGTGGTGTCCTGACCCGTGATAGATGCCTTACAAGGCTGGCTAATGGGGTCCCCAACTCCCATGATAGGTGGGTAATGGGTCCCCCATTCGCATGAGAGAGGCCTGATATCAGTTGTATTATGGGGGGAGGGCGGCGGAGGCACCATTCGCATGACAGATGCCTGCCATGGATTATGGGGCTCCCCATTAACATGAAACATGCCTGAAACATCGCAAATAATGGTGCACCCATTCATATAACAGATGCCTGAAATGATGGATAATGGGGCCACTCATTCGCATGACAGATGCCCGAGTTAAGGTGGGGAACGCGAGGGGGGCAGCGCGTCCCCCATTCCCATGACAGATGACAGACTGGAAATGGTGGTCGCACCTCTCTATCGAGGCAGTTAATGGGGGCTCCCCATTTCCCCTCCCACACAGGCACTTACAGATGTCCCCATCACTTATGACTATTGAATTTCGTTACTGCTTATAGGTTAGGGATTTGTCACTTTGCCTTCATAGTTATAATGGCCTCTTTACTGTCAGCTGTGATTTAAGGCAACGACTGCCCAGCCCAACGGAAGGGCTCGTCGCAACGGAAGCACAAGAACCCGTTACAACGGAGAAACGCCCTGAACGAGGGGGCAAACAGGTCGTGCGTCTGGATGCAGTACGCATTCGTGGGGTACCATTTTTTTCCCCCCACATGCGTTCGGGGTACGTTGCATGCGTGAGTTGCCGCCTTGCGTGTGTGTTTGGATGGGGGGAGTGCATTACATGCACGGGGCACGTTCCACGTTTAAAGTGTCTTGCACGTGTTGTTGGGTTGCTCGTGGGGTGGGGGGGTTACTTGGCACGTGAATGAGGTACCTTGCGAGTGTATGGTACCTCACATACGTGGGTTACCTTTTGTGGACGTGGATGGCGAATGGCTTGACCTTACTTGCGTGTGTGACGTATTATGTACCTTTGACCTCAGGTGTGCGCGAATGGCCTCTGTGACCTACCACGATCATTAGCCTTTTCTACAGTATGACCTCAGGTTATAAGCGATAAAGAAAAAAGGGGGATCATACATCAGTAACCTTGAGGATCTGAACTTCAGCTACAAGGCGCTATAAACTAAGAAAAGGCAAATAGAGGATTGAGTACGGAGGGATAAATTAGGTCATGGAGGACTGGGATAAGGAGCACAGAGAATAATAGGAAGACGATCAAAGAAACGATGATAGACGATCGAAAAGCTTAAAAGCGGGTATAGAGGACAGAAGAGAAGATAAGTATGAATGAGAAGTGTATACAGAGGATCAAGAGAACAAGCACAGAGGATTGCAGATGATGTGATTATCACACGAAAGTGCACTTGGGAACTTTTCGTGTTTCATTTTCCCAGTGGACTCATAGGAATATCTTG